>NW_019154104.1:12477528-12733596 GCF_002288905.1 Enhydra lutris kenyoni | reverse complement strand
ACAGTGATGCTAGGTGACCAATTGAATTACAATTTACCCTAGTAGACATTTGATTTAGCCTATCACACCTTGGTTAGGATTGGCGCCAAAAGGCTCCCATACTCCTTGGTAGCTAGGAGACAGTATGTGCCCCCACCGATTGAACACCTCCACCTGGCCTGACCCACCCTTGTACTTGGACTTTGTTACCTGGGACTGGTTTCCCGGACTTGCTTTTAAGTAAGTTCCCTGGGGTGGGGTGGAGTCAATTTAAGTTTTACAACAAAATGGCAGTTCAACCAGGGTTGGGCCGCTATGGCTGAATAGGCCCTTACACCGAGAGAGAGAGGAGTGAGAGTGAGAAAGAGAGAACACAAGCAGGGGGCGGCAGAGGGGCAGAGAGTGTGGGAGAAGCAGACACCCCATTTAGCAGGGATCCCGACCACCAGGCTCCATTCGAGGACTGTGGGATCATGACCTGAGCTGAAGGCAGATGCTTAACCAACTGAGCCACCCAGGTGACCCTAAAATGAAGTGATTTTATCAAAGGACTGTGAAATTTGTCAAAGTTATAAAATTGCCAAGTATTGTAACCATTGTCATGAGAGCTCTAGGCACAGTGAATATATCTATTCATTATCAAGAGAGAAAAAAACCATTAGGTCAATGGAATCATATCCATGTGTGAGGATAGTGCTTACATCTTTTAAAGGAAAAGTCATTGATTAAGTGTGATATATTTGTCATCTTGTCATATCTTAGACATTATTTCCATTGTGACTTGATCAGAGAAGATGTGAAGTTAAGCAGTCATCCAGGAAGAAAGGATCCAAAGTTTGCTACATACTTAAGAGCTAGTGAGGAAAAATAAAACCTAGAGATAGAAAAAGAAAGTGGAAGGATGGGAAGGCAAGAAATCTATTTTCTATTAAATAGTGCACATAATCTCTTCGAAGTGTATATGTCTGGCAGGAGGGAAGAGGAAGCCAAAGAAAGTCGAATAAAAACACACGCGGCTTTTGATCGCTAAAGATGAAGTAGAGCTATTTAATCTCCAGATTGCCCTCCCACTGTGTGCATCTATTGTGTTGTGGTTGAACTCTAAGAGGCGGTACTGTCGTGCCTGTTAATTTCAGCACAGTGTGAATTCCCCTCTTCACTTAAAGGGAATTGTTAGTTCAATTGATGCCCATTTCACTGAATCCACAAATCAATAAACCACTTGGAAAAAAATAAAGTGTGAATCTTCCTGCATGGTCTCCTGATAGGAGAGACAAAGAATGGCAATAAGATCTGAAATCCCCAACCGGGAGTTAAGCCTGCTTTCACTTACCTGGCTTTGCAGATGATGTCAACTGACGATGACTTATGAATGTTATCTCTATAATCCTCTTTCTATGGGCCTCTCACTCTCCCAGCAGAGCGTCTGAGGGCTGGCGTACAATTTCATGTCCTATCTTGAGAATCAGAGGACCATGGTTTTTAACTTACAGTGGAACTGGGCAGTGGGACAGGAGCTGGTGGAACCAATCCAACTGTAGGTTCTGTAATAGGAAGTAGTCTGCTGGGGAAGGCACACGATCATGGAGTATGGTAATCTTTGGGCATAGTCCAAACCACGGACAAAAACCAGTCTGCACATAGTCACAGGGCACATAACTGGGCTGGGGTTAAAAGGCAGGATTCCAGGAATGGGAGCCAAGGCAGTAGTCCAATTTATCAGCCAGAGCTCTTGATTGAAAGCAGCAGAAACTTATGCTGGCTGTCTAAAACAAAAAGAGGATTTATTGTAGGGTTATCAGAGACTTACAAAATTGATTGGAGGTTGGAGACCTGACTTGGAAAAAAAAGGTGGGGATATTTACAAAAAAATCAATTCCCAGTGGCATAAAGACTTAAATGTGAAAGGTAAAATTATAGAGCATTTTAGAAGATAGTGCAGAAGAATAGCTTCATGAAATCAGAGTCGGGAAGAAAAGATCACTTTTTATGCTACATTAAAATTCAGGACTCTATCCATCAAAAAAAAAAAAAAAAAACCCCACAAAAAACAAAACAGTTTAAACAGAGTGAAAAGACAAACTACAGAGTAGGAGATGATATTTGTGATATGTAACTACCAAACTCCTAGATCCAAAATATACAGAGAGATCCTACAAATAGGAAATAGGAAGGTGTAGGACATGAAAAGACTTGCAGTCTCATTAGATATAAAGAGAATACAAAAGAAAACCACAATGAGGCATCATTACACACTCTCCAGATTGGCAACCATTAAAAAAAATCAGATAATACCAAGTGGAGGTGAGGATGTAAAACAGGGGGACTTTCATCTATGCTGGGAACATCAATTGAGGCAAGCAACTATGGAAAACTTGTTCCCATTTTCTCCTCAAAACTGAGAACACGTGCACCTAAACACCAAGAAATTCCACTTGGAGATGTTTATCTATTATTGAATGGACCTATAAATAACTTTACAGAATAGAATGCATCTATGCACAGTAATACAGACAAATCTCACATACCATGTAAGGTTTCAAGATAGGCAAAGAGACAAAACTAAACTGAGTTATTTGGGAATGAACCTTTCGGTGGTAGTGTTAACAGAAAACCAAGAAAATAATACTCACCAATGACAGGGCTATGGTTATTCCTAGGAGAGAGGAAGGGGATTGTGATTGGAGAAGGGTCCATGGGAGTAGGGAGGAGGCACTGGTAATGTCTGCATCATACCAAGGAGGACAAGTCATCAGGCAAAGCACATGCCATACCTGCTGGAGATGAATGCATTTGAGGAACTCATGCAGTGAGTATCAGTGGCACAGGTGGAGGTCCCTGGGCAGCACACGGATATCTAGCAGAGCCAGATATAAGAATCTGGGTCAGGAATTGCAACCCATGTGCTTTGGATCTTTTTAACCACAATGACAGAACCTCAGTTTCTGTCATTTCCCCACCAGCTTAGTCCTTGTGTTGGTGGTAGCGCCATGCCTTCAAACCCAGGGGCTGGACTAAGCCTGGTAGTTATGGCTCTATGACATGGCAGATGAGTGAGAGGACTTGTCAAACCAACATTCATTCTCTCCTGGGATATTCAAAAAGACTGTGATCCAAGTCTTATAGCTGACCAAGATCAACGGCCTTAAACACCAGGCTGTAGGGCATTTCCATGGAACATTGCAAGAACCCATTTTTCTTCTAAGAGGCCAGCTTATAGGAGAAATAGTCTTGGGCAAATTTAACTCTTACGTCTGGCTTTGATTTTTCTAGCTGTTGATGAGGTTTCATAGTTGTTTGTATTATAATTATTTGCCAAATTTTATACATCTGTTATGTACTTTTCTTACATATACCTTATTTTATAATTAAAACAAATATTGGACTCAGGAGGACTCTAGGAACTGTGGGGCAGACACCACAGGCAAGATTCCAATACAAGCACAGCCTGGTCCTCAGGCTGCCATGACACAGCCTTGCATCACTCACTATTGACTTAAAGGCCCAGGACAGAGGAGAATTACCTGGTGGTAATAGCCTAATAGCACTGTCAGGCAGGCTATCCCAGAAGTCATAGGACAGTAAAACTTACAGACTAAATTAAGATGCTCAAATGACATGATTTATTAAATTGAATTAAAATACACTGTGAGAAACAAGGAGAAAGAGCTGAGGAAAGTTAACCCACTTAGGATATGTGCACATGGAATAGGAGGGTTACAGAATCTTAGAATAGACAGTGTTCATATATCCCAGCTGTCTATACCACACAAGTCTTCTCCACCTAAAGTGTGCTTACTGGACCATAACTGAGGTTTGAGCAAACGGGCCCACAGATAGATGATGGCTTGGGCCAATGATACATACTTGCTCTCTTGAATGCACACAGGGACAAATGCAACGAGCCACAGCTGGAGAATGTTAAATAGTTTAAAGAGCAGCCATGGGTTCTATTTGTGTTTTGAGGGCAGACAATTCATGAAGCCAGATTGGGTGTCACCACTGGGTGATGAATTAAAGCATCATATACATATATATGTATTAAGTGCTCATTTATAGTGTATCCTGAGTATTTAGTTCCTCTTGTGTATTTCATTGTATGTGTGCTTAGCACTTAATCTTCTATAAGCATCTGTTGGTCCTCTCATTCTTCTCTTTGTGGGACACACATGCTCTATTTGTTAGCT
The DNA here is from genome assembly GCF_002288905.1 of Enhydra lutris kenyoni. Classification (NCBI taxonomy): domain Eukaryota; kingdom Metazoa; phylum Chordata; class Mammalia; order Carnivora; family Mustelidae; genus Enhydra; species Enhydra lutris. The sequence continues at coordinate 12,729,430 of NW_019154104.1, read as the reverse complement.
TCTTATCTTGAGCTTATCATACTCTGTAAGATCTGCCTACATCTAACAAACTTTTTGCTTGCTAGCTCCTTACCTATACTGAAACACCTTAAAAGGCTCTGCCTATTTTTATAAACTACACATTTATTTATTTGATAGAACTGAATATTCTCAAAAGCAAATGCACCTGACACATCTGATTGACTAAGTCATGCAACCATCTCACTGGTTTTGCCAGGACAAAGGGAAAATAATGTAGCTCCTTTGGGTTGGGAGGTAGGAAATGAACTCTTCTTACCAAAAATGCTCATTAAGAAGAATTTCCCCATAAAGAAGAGTGCAAAAAGGAAGGAGGAAATTGGATACTAGGTGGCCCTCGTGAACAAATGCCCACCACGTATAAAAGGGATATTGGCAAGGGAGTGGGCTTTGGGAATAAAGCAAAAGCCTAGCTGTTGGAAACATGACATTGCATCCATGCTGGCTGAGTACCAGGAATGGTTTGAGTCTGAATGCCAGCATAATGAACTGGGATGTTTAAGAACCTCTTTATTTAGGTCAGAAAAGTTGTATGACTGCTACTATGAATGTTGGGTTGAGCTTCCACACAGTGATTAGAAGTCTCCAAGTATGGAGAGTAGAAGGAATGCAGGAGCTATGATTAGCCTGGGCCTGAGAGTATCTCTCAGATTTCCTGGAGTCCTGGCCAGCCATGCATTTCTGCACTTCTGGCAATTGTCACAGAAACTCATTGATGAGAGGTAGATCAGTTTCCACCCATCATGCTTCTGGAATTTTGCTTAGATAATGGAGGATCTATCCTCTGTCTGTCTGTCTGTCTGTCTCTCTCTCTCACACACACACACACACACACACACACACACACACTCTCCCTCCCCACCCCACCCCCGCCCTCTCTCTCTCTCTCTCTCTCTCATATTCTTTCAAAAGGAAGCTATACTATATGGAAAGAACCTAGATGTCTATCAGCAGATGAATGGATAAAGAAGATGTGGTATACATACACAAGGAAAACTTTGCAGCCATCAAAAGAAATGAAATCTTGCCATTTGCGACGACGTGGATGGAACTAGAGGGTATTATGCTTAGCGAAATAACTCAGTTGGAGAAAGACAACTATCATATGATCTCCCCAATATGAGGAAGTGGAGACGCAATGTTGGGGGTTTGGGGGGTAGGAAAAGAATAAATGAAACAAGATGGGATTGGGAGGGAGACAAACCATGAGAGACTCAATCTCACAAAACAAACTGAGGGTTGCTGGGCGGGGGTGGGGAGAGGGTGGTGGGGTTATGGACATTGGGGAGGGTATGTGCTATGGTGAGTTCTGTGAAGTGTGTAAACCTGGTGATTCACAGACCTGTACCCCTGGGGATAAAAATACATTATATGCTTATAAAAAAAATTAAAAAATTTAATTAATAAAAAAACCCTGACAGTAAAAAAAAAAAAAAAAAGAAACTATACTAGAATTATCTTTAAACAGAAGGTTAGGTGGTGGCCAGTAACTACCTTTAGATGATACCTTAACTTTTGGAGAATTTAGTCTAGAGGAGCCTTGGATCCCTTAGCAATCTAATTTTTTAGTTATTCTTTAAGAGCTGTCTTTAAAAAAAGGCTTAAAGTTATATCCCAAGCTTGAGTGCCTCCTAAGATTTGAAAAACCTTTGAGGAAGTTGTGCACAACCCTTTGCTATTCTGATTGATTAAGATATAGCCCTTGATTAACCCAAATCACAAATACTCTCCAAACTGGCCATTCCCTTTACTCACCTCCATACAAATTACAGAATTGTGCTCCATCAGTAGAGCTGTTGCCATACCTACTCTTAAGTAGTGTCTGAACAATGATGCATAAGACTTAGCAAACATCTGGCTTTCATCTTCCCACATTTTTCCCATAGGGCACAGAAGAATTAAGGCCCTGGCAACAGCTCTTTAGAAAAAGGTAAAATAATGACAACTGTGCAGATTTAAAAAATGAACATGCATTAATGATTTCATTTTACTCATATATGTGTGAAGGGGATCAGAATATGCCACCCCTAAATATGCCACTTTGGCACAAGGAATTTTGAGTTGAAGGCAACTGAGAACCAAGAGAGGCAGGAAGAGTTCTTTGCCTTCCCCAAAGCAGCCTAAAGCAGGGTGTTAAGTGTCCCTTTGTGGAAATGTCTGTCCACTCCTACCTGCCGGTCTTCCACCTTCCCCACCCAGGAAGGCAAGAGCATTCTTATCACTGGAGACAGAATTCATACTGCAATGAGTTTGTATGATAGATCTTACTAAAATAAAACTTTATGTTCCATTAGTTCCTCCATTTTCTTCCCCAGTAACTTCCCTGTGACTTATCAGCTCTTGAAGCACAACCTTCTTTTCTTTATTAAAATGTTATATAAACCCCTGAGTTTAACTTCTTATTTGTATTTCACTTCTTTTCTGTGAATTCCAGTTCACATAAACATTAATAAAAATTGTGTGCCTTTTCTCCTACTGATCTGTCTTTTATTAGTTTAATTCTCAGTTGTCTTGGTACTGTAACTAAGAGGGTAGAAAGAAAGAGGGAACTAGGCAGGTATTATAACTGGTAGAAAGGAAAAGTCAAAATATTGCAACCTTATCTGACAAGCAAAAGAATGCTGAAATGAATTTCCACTGGAGGCAAAAAATTGTTTCTTAACCCTGGGATAAGGAGGGTCAATTAAATCTCTATCAGACTGGATAGAATTTACATGTTTATCAGTTGTTTACAATGGAGAAGGATTGCAACACAGTTAAAAAAATCATAAAAGGTTAGTATCTGATAAACTGGGAGGGTGTGCTGTATGTAGACAGTACATAGTTTTCCCTAAAACACATTTTTAAAAAAATGCAAAAGAGCTAATACTCTGTTTGCTTGTTCTGTTGACCTCTCAACTATTAGTATTTTCTTGACTCAACCCTTTCTTTAACAAGCTTATTATACATCAGAGTTTCATCCCAGAGACTCTTAATATTCTCAAGGTTAATGTGCTGGAGGTTTGAGAATTTTTAGAGAAGCCCTTAGGGTTGCTTGAGATTGGATTTTTAGGTGCTTAGTTTTAGAACACTGGGAAATCAATTACTATGCCAGCTTCCTGGATGTCAAGAATAGCTGCTGTTTCACACAGTCCCTGCCCGTTATTAAGGCAGTCACCATTTTCCCCATTCACAAATCGTTCATACCAACTGTTCAACTTGACCTTCTCCTTAAAGGATTCATGGTATTTGTGAATTCTCGTGACACTTGTGCCCGAGGTCTTTAGAATTCAAAATGTTTATATTGCATATTCTGGCAGTGCTGATCTGTTTGTGTTATCCCCACGGTGTTATTTGTTGCTTATGCAGCTTCTGGGGGGAAAATAGATAGTCAATCCTCATTACTCCCAGATTCTGCAAATGCCTACTTGCTAAAAGCCATTTGTAACCCCCACATCAATATGTAAGGTGCTTTTCTAGTCGTTTTCAGACATGAGCATGGGCAGGATGGCAAAAATTGGAGTCACCTGATGCGTGTTCCCAGCTGAGGTGGAATAGGGTGATGTTCTGTCTTCCTGTTTCAGCTCTCACCGTGTAAACAGGTGTCCTTTTCATGGTTTATTTAGTGTCACTTTTTCACATTTTTCATGCTTTTTGTGGGCAATTCCTCTGTTTAAAATGGCCCTCAAGTGTCCTGCTGAAGTGCTGTCTAGTTTTTCTAGGTGTAAGAGGGCTGTAAGGTGCCTTATGGAGAAAACATGTATGGTAGACAAGTTTCATCCAGGCATGAGTTATAGTGCTGGAGGCTATAAGTTCAACATTAATGAATCAAGTTTATATTTTAAAAGATATATTTAAACAGAAACACACAGAAAACAAGTTATGTACTGATCAGTTGACAAAAATGCTCTCAGGATTCTACTCCTGGATTTCCTCTAGGAGCAATGATTTAGTACTCACTAATTCAATGTTTGCTGTGACTTTATAGGATAGAATTATCAAGAACAACAAGAATCAATTATATCTATCTCAGAGGAGGTTGGCATGGATAGTGATGAGCTTTCTTCCTGGTCACAATGTAGTCCTCTTCTTGGCCTTCTTTTTGTGGCTGGAATTTACCTCATTTGGTTTGTTTGAAGAGATTGGCTTGTGTCAGACCTTTGTTAAGAGTTGGTTAGAGTAAGATACAGCAGTGTTCTGGGAAGTGTTTTCTCTTCTTTTTGGAAGGGTTGGAAATAAGATCCAAAAGCTATGTCCCTCTGGTTCCAGGTTGTGCTGAGTTTCTAATGAATTAATTGCCTGAATACTTCATCCTTAACAGCTTGTAGAATTTCAAGTGAAATCCCATTTATATGGTTTTCATTGCCCTTCTAAATTCTGATTAGCCTTTCCATTGACACCTTGGCCCTTTCACTTCTTTGTGGTTTTGAAAAAGTGTAACGAATACATGAGTGCTAGGCAGATCTCATTTATTTTATAGCTCCATGCACTTGTTTCTTTGAAGGGAAACCATGTGGGCTGCCCTGTACACACACACACACACACACACACACACACACAAGTGCATGAACACACACACACACACACACACACACTAATTAGGTCATATGGGAGCAAAGAGCTGGAGATAGGGAAGGAGGGAGAAATGACAATATTCCAAAAGGAAATTTATTAAGTACCACTTCATAGAATAGCTTCAGATAGAACTGCTCCTGCCATTTTCAACCAGGCCCTAAGGGGCTAATACCAGCTAATAAGAGGTTACTGTTGTAATAACATTTCTCCCCCACTTTTGACAATAAAATGCAAACCAGATTGGAGGTAGTGAGGGAGAGCCAACCACGTAGGTAAATTGAGTTAGGGACCTGACTGCCCTTAGGCAACCCCAGTTTTGTTTTGTGTCAGCCTCCCTTTGAACCTTCACTCCCTTTTCTCTCCAGGTGCAAATAAATGGCTTGGCTTCTTTTTCTACTCAGAGAACAGGGTCTGTTCTCTGTCATAATCATGTTCACACAAACCAAACATTTTATTTTTTCTTCTCTCAGTTATTTTTCATCTTTACCTTATCAGTACAACAGGAAAGAATAGTTCCTTCCAAAAGAAATTCCAAGCATGAGTGTATAAATGGAGGCAGAAAGAGTCCTACTTTATAAATACCAAAATTATTCCATAGAGGAGTTGGTCTGGTTTGGGACAAATAAAAACTTGGATGCCTTGACCTCTGAGGAAAACTGCAGGGAAGGAGGCTTCAGGGTCTGGGCTAGGCCACTCACTAACTGTGAATCTGGGGAATTTTCATAACTTTTCAAAGCTATTTTCTCATCTCTTACAGTGTTCAGCAAACCTTTTCTGTAAAGGGAGAGATAATAAATATTATAGGCTTGGTAGACCATGTAGTCTCTGGTGCAAGTATTTGGCTCTGCTGTTGTAGGGCAAAAACAGTCATAGACAATACATAAGCTAATGAGCATGCCATGTTCCAATAAAACCTTATTGACAAGCACAGGCTGAATTTGGCAAGCTATATTTGGCCTGCTGGGCTGTTATTCATCAACTCTTGTTTTGTAAAATGATGATAATAATAGTACCTAATTCCAGTGGGTTGGGAAGATGATATAGACATACTGCATATGAAAGATTTTGTATAATATCTGGTTTATAATAAGCATCTCTGATAAAAAAGATAATTTAAAAAGATAAAATCATGATTTTTCACACAGATATAAACTGAACCTGTGTTAAGGACTTTACTTAACTCATTATTAATGATGGGATCAGGCAGATATTATATCTCATTCAAAATAGATGTTTAAAAAAAAAGCCCATAGGTTAATAGATCAAAGATAATGAAATTAATTTGCAAACTGACACAAAACTGGCTTGGTGGAGGAAAGTTTGTTCTTTTACCAGACAATTCATTTCTACATTCATAGTCAAGAGTCATTTTCATTCCATTTTAGATTTCTACAACTTACAGAGTTAAAAAGTAGCTCAAAGGTGATGAGAAGACAGAATCAGTTGATCCTGTGTGATGTGCTCTAAATGATGCATAATTTGCCACCAGAGAAATTTAGTAATCTTATTTGCTGATTTCAAGTTTCTTTATACACTCAAATCTTGCCACTATCATTCTTGCTCACATGTCAACTAGGGTTACTCTGTTCTTTGAGACTGAAATGGAAGTGGCTTAAATCTCATTTGTGCCTGCTCTAGGATCTTCTTCAAATCAAGACTGATTTGAAATTCCCTATGCTATTGCATGAATTCTGTGGGTGATCGCCTCAGGAAGTGTGTGGTGTTGTTCACGTTTGGTGTGATGTTCCCATGTAGGTGAATTCCTAGTCACTCCATGCCCCTGAGATGTCACCTGTCTGAGGGTCTATGAATGCAAGGGGTAGTCAAACATAGACATCCCTGCAATGTAAACAGTTTAAAATTACCACAGCTTCCATCAACTTCCTTGTCACTGGGGATTTCCTATTGGCTGACATTTGTTAGACTCCAAGCCAAAGGATTTCTTAGCTCTTTTTCTTCTACTCCTCCCCTAACCCACCTTTCTTTCTCTAACAGTTTTACATTCTTGTTCACTTCTTATGTTAAACAGTTTAACTATCTCTTTGTATTTTTATTTTATTTTACACTATTTGAAATTTTATTTTTTTTTTCAGTGTTCCAAAATTCATTGTTTATGCACCACCCCCAGTGCTCCATGCAATACGTGCCCTCCATAATACCCACCACTTCCCTCCCCTCCAAAACCCTCAGTTTATTTCTGAGTCCACAGTCTCTCATGGTTTGTCTCCCCCTCTGATTTCCCCCAACTCACTTCTCTTCTCCATCTCCCAGTGTCTTCTGTGTTATTCCTTATGCTCCACAAGCAAGTAAAACTGTGTGATAATTGACTTATTTCACTCAGCATAATCTCCTCCAGTCCCATCCATGTTGATACAAAAGTTGGGTATTCTTCCTTTCTGATGGAGGCGTAATACTCCATTGTATATATGGACCATATCTTCTTTATCCATTTGTCTGTTAAAGGGCATCTTGGTTCTTTCCACACTTTGGTGACTATGGCCACTGCTGCTATGAACACTGGGGTAAAGGTGGCCCTTCTTTTCACTATATCTGTATCTTTGGGGTAAATACCCAGTAGTGCAATTGCAGGGTCATAGGGTAACTCTATTTTTAATTTCTTAAGGAATCTCCACACTGTTTTCCAAAGTGGCTGCATCAAATTGCATTCCCACCAACAGTGTAAGAGGGTTCCCCTTTCTCCACATCCTCTCTAACACTTGTTGTTTACTGTCTTGTTAATTTTGGCCATTCTAATTGGTGTAAGTTGGTATCTCAATGTGATTTTGACTTGAATCTCCCTGATGGCTAATGATGATAAACATTTTTTCATGTGTCTGTTAGCCATTTATATGTCTTCATTGAAGAAGTGTCTGTTCATGTCTTCTGCCCATTTTTTGATGTGATTATCTGTTTTGTATGTGTTGAGTTTGAGGAGTTCTTTATAGATCTTGGATATCAGCCCTTTGTCTGTAGGGTCATTTGCGAATATCTTCTCCCATTCTGTGGGTTGCCTCTTTGTTTTGTTGACTGTTTGCTGTGCAGAAGCTTTTGATCTTGATGAAGTCCCAAAAGTTCATTTTCGCTTTTGTTTCCTTTGCCTTTGGAGACGTATCTTGAAAGAAGTTGCTATGGCCAATGTCAAATAGGTTACTCCCTATGTTCTCCTCTAGGATTTTGATAGATTCCTGCCTCACATTGAGGTCTTTTATCCATTTCGAGTTAATCTTTGTGTATGCTGCAAAAGAATGGTTGAGTTTCATTCTTCTACTCATAGCTGTCCAATTTTCCCAGCACCATTTATTAAAGAGACTGTCTTTTTTCCACTGTATATTTTTTCCTGCCTTGTCAAAGATTATTTGACCACAGAATTGAGGGTCCATATCTGGGCTCTGTTCCACTGGTCTGTGTGTCTGTTTTTGTGCCAGTACCATGCTGTCTTGGTGATCACAGTTTTTTAGTAAAGCTTGAAATTAGGCAATGTGATGCCCCTAGTTTTCTTTTTCTTTTTCAACATTTCTTTAGCAATTCAGGGTCTCTTTTGGTTCCATACAAATTTTAAGATTGTTTGTTCCAGCTCTTTGAAAAATGCTGGTGGAATTTTGATCAGGATGGCATTGAAAGTGTAGATGGCTCTAGGCAGTATAGACATTTTAACAATATTTATTCTTCTGATCCATGAACATGGAATGATCTGCCATCTTTTTGTGTCTTCTTCAATTTCTTTCATGAGTGTTCTGTAGTTCCTTGAGTACAGATCCTTTACCTGTTTGTTTAGGTTTATACCCAGGTGTCTTATGGTTCTTGGTGTTATAGTAAATGGAATCGATTCTCTAATTTCCCTTTCTATTTTTTCATTGTTAGTGTATGAGCAAGCAACTTATTTTTGTACATTGATTTTGTATCCTGACACATTACTGGATTGTTGTATGAGTTCTAGTAGTTTGGGGGTGGAGTCTTTTGGGTTGTCCATGTAAAGTATCATGTCATCTATGAGAGAGAGACTTTGAGTTCTTCTTTGCCAATTTGGATACCTTTTATTTCTTTTTGTTGTCTGATTGCTGTTGCTAGGACTTCTAGTACTATGCTGAACAGCAGTGGTGAGAGTGGACATCCTTGTCATGTTCCTGATCTCAAAGGGAAGGCTGTCAGCTTTTCCCCATTGAGGATGATATTCACTGTGGGTTTTTCATAGATAGATTTTATGAAGTTGAGGAATGTTCCCTCTATCCATATACTTTGAATCATTTTAATCAGGAACGGATGCTGTATCTTGTCAAATGCTTTTTCTGCATCAATTGAGAGGACCATGTAGTTCTTCTCTCTTCTTTTATTGATTTGTTCTATCACATTGATTGATTTGCGAATGTTGAACCACACTTGCATGGATAAATCCCACCTGACCATAGTGGATAATCTTTTTAATGTACTGTTGGGTCCTACTAGCAAGGATCTTGTTGAGAATCTTGGCATCCATACTCTTCATGGATACTGGTCTGAAATTCTCCTTTTTTGGTGGGGTCTTTGCCTGGTTTGGGGATCAGGGTGATGCTGGTTTCACAAAAAGAGTCTAGAAGTTTTCCTTTTGTTTCTATCTTCTGAAACATCTTCAGGAGAATGGGTATTATTTCTTCTTTGATGTTTGGTAGAATTCTCCAGGGAATCCATCAAGTCCTGGTCTCTTGTTTTGGGGGAGGTTTTTGATCACTGCTTCAATCTCGTTACTAGATATTGGTCTATTCAGATTGTCGATTTCTTCCTGATTCAGTTTTGGAAGTTTATAGGGTTTCCAGGAATGCATCCATTTCATCTAGGTTGCTTAATTTATTGGCATATAACTGTTGATAATAATTTCTGATGATTGTTTCTATTTCCTTGGTGCTAGTCATGATCTCTCCCCTTTCATTCATAATTTTATTAATTTGGGTCCTCTCTCTTTTCTTTTGGATTAGTTTGGCCAATGGTTTATTAATCTTATTGATTCTTGCAAAAAAACAGCTTGTAGTTTCATTGATGTGTTCTACTGTATCCCTCATTTTTATCTCATTGATCTCTGCTCTAATCTTGATTATTTCCCTTCTTGTGTGGGGGGTTGGCTTAATTTGTTGTTGATTCTCCAGTTCTTTAAGGTGTAAAGAGCTGGTGTATTCTGGATTTTTCAATTTTTTTGAGGGAAGCTTGAGAGATAAAGAGCTTCCAAGACCGGCAAGGTTTAAAAGAGTATGTGACCACCAAGCTGGCACTACAAGAAATATTAAGGGGGGTTCTATAAAAGAAGAAAGAACCCAAGAATGTCATAGAACAGAAATTTACAAAGAAAATCTATAGAAACAGGGACTTCACAGGCAACATGATGTCAATAAAAAGGTATCTTTCAATAATCACTCTCAATGTGAATGGCTTAAATGCTCCCATAAAATGGCACAGGGTTGCAGATTGGATAAAATGACAGGACCCGTCCATATATTGTCTACAAGAGACCCATTTGGGATCTAAGGATACATCCAGACTGAAAGTGAAGGGCTGTAGAAGCATCTTTCATGCCAATGGGCCTCAAAAATAAAGGAGGGGTAGCGATTCTCATAACAGATAAATCAATTTTAAAGACTGTAATCAGAGATAAAGAAGGACACTACATCATTCTTGAAGGGTCTGTCTACCAAGAAGATCTAACAATTGTAAATATTTATGCCCTCAATATGGGAATAGCCAACTACATAAGACAAGTGTTAATAAATATAAAGAGTCATATTGATATGAATACATTAATAGTAGGGGATCTTAATATGCCAATCTCAGTAATAGGTCATCCAAGCAGAAAAATCAATGAACAAGAGCATTGAATGACATATTGGACCAGATGGACTTCATAGATATATACAGAATACTAACACACACACACACACACACACACTAATTAGGTCATATGGGAGCAAAGAGCTGGAGATAGGGAAGGAGGGAGAAATGACAATATTCCAAAAGGAAATTTATTAAGTACCACTTCATAGAATAGCTTCAGATAGAACTGCTCCTGCCATTTTCAACCAGGCCCTAAGGGGCTAATACCAGCTAATAAGAGGTTACTGTTGTAATAACATTTCTCCCCCACTTTTGACAATAAAATGCAAACCAGATTGGAGGTAGTGAGGGAGAGCCAACCACGTAGGTAAATTGAGTTAGGGACCTGACTGCCCTTAGGCAACCCCAGTTTTGTTTTGTGTCAGCCTCCCTTTGAACCTTCACTCCCTTTTCTCTCCAGGTGCAAATAAATGGCTTGGCTTCTTTTTCTACTCAGAGAACAGGGTCTGTTCTCTGTCATAATCATGTTCACACAAACCAAACATTTTATTTTTTCTTCTCTCAGTTATTTTTCATCTTTACCTTATCAGTACAACAGGAAAGAATAGTTCCTTCCAAAAGAAATTCCAAGCATGAGTGTATAAATGGAGGCAGAAAGAGTCCTACTTTATAAATACCAAAATTATTCCATAGAGGAGTTGGTCTGGTTTGGGACAAATAAAAACTTGGATGCCTTGACCTCTGAGGAAAACTGCAGGGAAGGAGGCTTCAGGGTCTGGGCTAGGCCACTCACTAACTGTGAATCTGGGGAATTTTCATAACTTTTCAAAGCTATTTTCTCATCTCTTACAGTGTTCAGCAAACCTTTTCTGTAAAGGGAGAGATAATAAATATTATAGGCTTGGTAGACCATGTAGTCTCTGGTGCAAGTATTTGGCTCTGCTGTTGTAGGGCAAAAACAGTCATAGACAATACATAAGCTAATGAGCATGCCATGTTCCAATAAAACCTTATTGACAAGCACAGGCTGAATTTGGCAAGCTATATTTGGCCTGCTGGGCTGTTATTCATCAACTCTTGTTTTGTAAAATGATGATAATAATAGTACCTAATTCCAGTGGGTTGGGAAGATGATATAGACATACTGCATATGAAAGATTTTGTATAATATCTGGTTTATAATAAGCATCTCTGATAAAAAAGATAATTTAAAAAGATAAAATCATGATTTTTCACACAGATATAAACTGAACCTGTGTTAAGGACTTTACTTAACTCATTATTAATGATGGGATCAGGCAGATATTATATCTCATTCAAAATAGATGTTTAAAAAAAAAGCCCATAGGTTAATAGATCAAAGATAATGAAATTAATTTGCAAACTGACACAAAACTGGCTTGGTGGAGGAAAGTTTGTTCTTTTACCAGACAATTCATTTCTACATTCATAGTCAAGAGTCATTTTCATTCCATTTTAGATTTCTACAACTTACAGAGTTAAAAAGTAGCTCAAAGGTGATGAGAAGACAGAATCAGTTGATCCTGTGTGATGTGCTCTAAATGATGCATAATTTGCCACCAGAGAAATTTAGTAATCTTATTTGCTGATTTCAAGTTTCTTTATACACTCAAATCTTGCCACTATCATTCTTGCTCACATGTCAACTAGGGTTACTCTGTTCTTTGAGACTGAAATGGAAGTGGCTTAAATCTCATTTGTGCCTGCTCTAGGATCTTCTTCAAATCAAGACTGATTTGAAATTCCCTATGCTATTGCATGAATTCTGTGGGTGATCGCCTCAGGAAGTGTGTGGTGTTGTTCACGTTTGGTGTGATGTTCCCATGTAGGTGAATTCCTAGTCACTCCATGCCCCTGAGATGTCACCTGTCTGAGGGTCTATGAATGCAAGGGGTAGTCAAACATAGACATCCCTGCAATGTAAACAGTTTAAAATTACCACAGCTTCCATCAACTTCCTTGTCACTGGGGATTTCCTATTGGCTGACATTTGTTAGACTCCAAGCCAAAGGATTTCTTAGCTCTTTTTCTTCTACTCCTCCCCTAACCCACCTTTCTTTCTCTAACAGTTTTACATTCTTGTTCACTTCTTATGTTAAACAGTTTAACTATCTCTTTGTATTTTTATTTTATTTTACACTATTTGAAATTTTATTTTTTTTTTCAGTGTTCCAAAATTCATTGTTTATGCACCACCCCCAGTGCTCCATGCAATACGTGCCCTCCATAATACCCACCACTTCCCTCCCCTCCAAAACCCTCAGTTTATTTCTGAGTCCACAGTCTCTCATGGTTTGTCTCCCCCTCTGATTTCCCCCAACTCACTTCTCTTCTCCATCTCCCAGTGTCTTCTGTGTTATTCCTTATGCTCCACAAGCAAGTAAAACTGTGTGATAATTGACTTATTTCACTCAGCATAATCTCCTCCAGTCCCATCCATGTTGATACAAAAGTTGGGTATTCTTCCTTTCTGATGGAGGCGTAATACTCCATTGTATATATGGACCATATCTTCTTTATCCATTTGTCTGTTAAAGGGCATCTTGGTTCTTTCCACACTTTGGTGACTATGGCCACTGCTGCTATGAACACTGGGGTAAAGGTGGCCCTTCTTTTCACTATATCTGTATCTTTGGGGTAAATACCCAGTAGTGCAATTGCAGGGTCATAGGGTAACTCTATTTTTAATTTCTTAAGGAATCTCCACACTGTTTTCCAAAGTGGCTGCATCAAATTGCATTCCCACCAACAGTGTAAGAGGGTTCCCCTTTCTCCACATCCTCTCTAACACTTGTTGTTTACTGTCTTGTTAATTTTGGCCATTCTAATTGGTGTAAGTTGGTATCTCAATGTGATTTTGACTTGAATCTCCCTGATGGCTAATGATGATAAACATTTTTTCATGTGTCTGTTAGCCATTTATATGTCTTCATTGAAGAAGTGTCTGTTCATGTCTTCTGCCCATTTTTTGATGTGATTATCTGTTTTGTATGTGTTGAGTTTGAGGAGTTCTTTATAGATCTTGGATATCAGCCCTTTGTCTGTAGGGTCATTTGCGAATATCTTCTCCCATTCTGTGGGTTGCCTCTTTGTTTTGTTGACTGTTTGCTGTGCAGAAGCTTTTGATCTTGATGAAGTCCCAAAAGTTCATTTTCGCTTTTGTTTCCTTTGCCTTTGGAGACGTATCTTGAAAGAAGTTGCTATGGCCAATGTCAAATAGGTTACTCCCTATGTTCTCCTCTAGGATTTTGATAGATTCCTGCCTCACATTGAGGTCTTTTATCCATTTCGAGTTAATCTTTGTGTATGCTGCAAAAGAATGGTTGAGTTTCATTCTTCTACTCATAGCTGTCCAATTTTCCCAGCACCATTTATTAAAGAGACTGTCTTTTTTCCACTGTATATTTTTTCCTGCCTTGTCAAAGATTATTTGACCACAGAATTGAGGGTCCATATCTGGGCTCTGTTCCACTGGTCTGTGTGTCTGTTTTTGTGCCAGTACCATGCTGTCTTGGTGATCACAGTTTTTTAGTAAAGCTTGAAATTAGGCAATGTGATGCCCCTAGTTTTCTTTTTCTTTTTCAACATTTCTTTAGCAATTCAGGGTCTCTTTTGGTTCCATACAAATTTTAAGATTGTTTGTTCCAGCTCTTTGAAAAATGCTGGTGGAATTTTGATCAGGATGGCATTGAAAGTGTAGATGGCTCTAGGCAGTATAGACATTTTAACAATATTTATTCTTCTGATCCATGAACATGGAATGATCTGCCATCTTTTTGTGTCTTCTTCAATTTCTTTCATGAGTGTTCTGTAGTTCCTTGAGTACAGATCCTTTACCTGTTTGTTTAGGTTTATACCCAGGTGTCTTATGGTTCTTGGTGTTATAGTAAATGGAATCGATTCTCTAATTTCCCTTTCTATTTTTTCATTGTTAGTGTATGAGCAAGCAACTTATTTTTGTACATTGATTTTGTATCCTGACACATTACTGGATTGTTGTATGAGTTCTAGTAGTTTGGGGGTGGAGTCTTTTGGGTTGTCCATGTAAAGTATCATGTCATCTATGAGAGAGAGACTTTGAGTTCTTCTTTGCCAATTTGGATACCTTTTATTTCTTTTTGTTGTCTGATTGCTGTTGCTAGGACTTCTAGTACTATGCTGAACAGCAGTGGTGAGAGTGGACATCCTTGTCATGTTCCTGATCTCAAAGGGAAGGCTGTCAGCTTTTCCCCATTGAGGATGATATTCACTGTGGGTTTTTCATAGATAGATTTTATGAAGTTGAGGAATGTTCCCTCTATCCATATACTTTGAATCATTTTAATCAGGAACGGATGCTGTATCTTGTCAAATGCTTTTTCTGCATCAATTGAGAGGACCATGTAGTTCTTCTCTCTTCTTTTATTGATTTGTTCTATCACATTGATTGATTTGCGAATGTTGAACCACACTTGCATGGATAAATCCCACCTGACCATAGTGGATAATCTTTTTAATGTACTGTTGGGTCCTACTAGCAAGGATCTTGTTGAGAATCTTGGCATCCATACTCTTCATGGATACTGGTCTGAAATTCTCCTTTTTTGGTGGGGTCTTTGCCTGGTTTGGGGATCAGGGTGATGCTGGTTTCACAAAAAGAGTCTAGAAGTTTTCCTTTTGTTTCTATCTTCTGAAACATCTTCAGGAGAATGGGTATTATTTCTTCTTTGATGTTTGGTAGAATTCTCCAGGGAATCCATCAAGTCCTGGTCTCTTGTTTTGGGGGAGGTTTTTGATCACTGCTTCAATCTCGTTACTAGATATTGGTCTATTCAGATTGTCGATTTCTTCCTGATTCAGTTTTGGAAGTTTATAGGGTTTCCAGGAATGCATCCATTTCATCTAGGTTGCTTAATTTATTGGCATATAACTGTTGATAATAATTTCTGATGATTGTTTCTATTTCCTTGGTGCTAGTCATGATCTCTCCCCTTTCATTCATAATTTTATTAATTTGGGTCCTCTCTCTTTTCTTTTGGATTAGTTTGGCCAATGGTTTATTAATCTTATTGATTCTTGCAAAAAAACAGCTTGTAGTTTCATTGATGTGTTCTACTGTATCCCTCATTTTTATCTCATTGATCTCTGCTCTAATCTTGATTATTTCCCTTCTTGTGTGGGGGGTTGGCTTAATTTGTTGTTGATTCTCCAGTTCTTTAAGGTGTAAAGAGCTGGTGTATTCTGGATTTTTCAATTTTTTTGAGGGAAGCTTGAGAGATAAAGAGCTTCCAAGACCGGCAAGGTTTAAAAGAGTATGTGACCACCAAGCTGGCACTACAAGAAATATTAAGGGGGGTTCTATAAAAGAAGAAAGAACCCAAGAATGTCATAGAACAGAAATTTACAAAGAAAATCTATAGAAACAGGGACTTCACAGGCAACATGATGTCAATAAAAAGGTATCTTTCAATAATCACTCTCAATGTGAATGGCTTAAATGCTCCCATAAAATGGCACAGGGTTGCAGATTGGATAAAATGACAGGACCCGTCCATATATTGTCTACAAGAGACCCATTTGGGATCTAAGGATACATCCAGACTGAAAGTGAAGGGCTGTAGAAGCATCTTTCATGCCAATGGGCCTCAAAAATAAAGGAGGGGTAGCGATTCTCATAACAGATAAATCAATTTTAAAGACTGTAATCAGAGATAAAGAAGGACACTACATCATTCTTGAAGGGTCTGTCTACCAAGAAGATCTAACAATTGTAAATATTTATGCCCTCAATATGGGAATAGCCAACTACATAAGACAAGTGTTAATAAATATAAAGAGTCATATTGATATGAATACATTAATAGTAGGGGATCTTAATATGCCAATCTCAGTAATAGGTCATCCAAGCAGAAAAATCAATGAACAAGAGCATTGAATGACATATTGGACCAGATGGACTTCATAGATATATACAGAATACTAATTCTTCTCAAGCACACATGGAACTTTCTCCTAAAACAACAGAATACTAATTCTTCTCAAGCACACATGGAACTTTCTCCTAAAACAACAGAATACTCATTCTTCTCAAGCACACATGGAACTTTCTCCAGAATAGACCACATACTGAGTCACAAATCAGGGCTCAACCGATACCAAAAGATTGAGATTATTCCCTTCATATTCTCAGACCACAGTGCTTTGAAATTGGAACTCAACCACAAGAAAAAGTTTGAAAGGAATTCAAACACTTGGAAGCTAAAGACCACCCTGCTTAAGAATATTTGGATCAACCCCAGAAATCAAAGAAGAACTTAAACAATTCAGGGAAACCAATGAGAATGAAGACACTTTGGCCCAAAACCTATGGGATACAGCAAAGGCAGTCCTAAGGGGGAAATACATAGCCATCCATGCCTAACTACCTCTTTGTTTTACAGTCCCCTTAGAAAGTATGAATCCATACTTTCACACAGAAGTAGCTTATCACACAGAAGTAGCTTATCAAGTTACTGAGTTAAAGGAAAAGCCGAGTCTATGGCAGAACCTACTGTGATCTGGTATGGTTTTAGATAGTTTTTTTTTTTTTCTTTCTTGTCTATTACTGTTATTATCATCATCATTAGGAGGAGATAAGTTAGGGTTACCAGTAAGATTGTTTGGATAAGTAGTTATTTCTGCAGGGTGCTATTTGTCTTTCTATGTTTCTTGCTCAGTTACCTGTTCCCTACTTTCTCACTCTCTCTCTCTTTTAATTTTCCTCTTTCACAAATTAGGATATACTTTTAAACTGTGATTAACATCTTTTTCCTCCACAGTGAAACCACAAGACAGACAGAGACAATGTCGTCTCAGCCAAATTGTTGGGATACATTCAAGAGTTCCTTAGGCATTCTCACTGCCTGAAGCCAAGTGGGCCTGCCTAGATGGTACTTAAACAATTATGCAGAGAAGGGAAACTGGAGATTGACAACTTGTTTTTCTTTTAGGAAATCAGTTGTAGGTGGTGAGTCTTGGGTCTAAAGGTTAGAAGATAGACAGATAGGCCTCTTAGGTTTAGTAGTCTAAACTAGTAACCTGGGTTTAATTATTGGTTATGGTTGGTATAAGGAAAAGATTGTGACTGATTTCTGAATTTTAATGGTTGTCCCCACTAGCCCATTCCACTCTGCCTTTGTCTTTGCTTAAACTATCTGACAATAATATAAATTGTAGAAAACTGAAAATAGTGCAAATGATTTCCACTCATAGAAATGCAAATTGTGTTTAATGTGTGTTCAGGCTTCACTGTAAAGTAGACTGGTGTTAAAGAAAAAAAATTATTCTGACACTTGTTCAAATGGTAAAGATTTTATTCAATCTTTATTCAAGATTATTACAATAGGGGTATCATAATAGGAGAAAAAGATTTGGCTCCACTCCAAATATAGCAAAGACAGTTGGGATTTTATAGCCAAGAAACAGCATGAGGGACTCAGTGGATAGAATATTACTAAGAGGGTACATCAAGGATAGGAGTATTCTTGATTAATTGGTCTAACAGGATTCTTGTTCAAGGTAGATGAAGGACTTATTCATCAACACTGAGGTATGAGAATCTTGATTAGATATCAAGGGAGATCAGATACCCAAGGATGAAATATGCTTACTTAGCAGGATTCTTACTAGAACTGTGTTGGGCAGGTCAAAGACTAGAAGAGGTCCAGGGTTGAAGCCTAGTCAAGAAAAGGGCTCAGAGAGCATGATTATGTTTGACTAAAGACAGAATCTTTGTCACCAGTCAGGGTAAGTCTCTTTGAAGAAGATAAGTTTTGAGCAAAAGCTTGAAGGACACAAGATATTTGGCCTCACCTGGGTGAAATGCATTTCAGGTGGAGGAAACAACAAAGGCCCTAAACAGAAATTTGCCTGCAGGGTAAAGGAATACCATGCAGGCTAGTGTGATTGGCCACCAAGCTATGTCCATCCCACATACACTTCTTGCAATATCATATTAATATTCCTTCCATTTTTCTGGCCAGACTTTGTGAGCATATTACATGAATGTTATTTTATACCACAAAGATTTGGGGGTTGTTTGTTATGCAACAATAATAATTAGAATATCTACAATGATTGAGGTTGAGTGAATAAGGAGGAGAACAGATTGAAGTGAATTCAGAATGGCATTAACAAGGGGCAGAAAATTCAGGACATTATGGGCCAAAGTAAAAACTGATTTTTATTACAAGTGAAAAGAATAAATGAATGAATGAATGAATATTTTTTAGGTATTGGGAAAGATGAGCTCAAAGGAGAATAATTATTATATACAATAATTAACAGGCTCTACAGTGAAGTGAAAAAACCATGTAGTTGAATCTCAATACTAGATGTTTGATTTTAGTTATGGAAGACTTATTTAAATATTTTTTTTTAATTTTTTTTTTAAATTTTATTTTTCATAAACATATAATATCTTTTTATCCCCAGGGGTACAGGTCTGTGAATCGCCAGGTTTACACACTTCACAGCACTCACCATAGCACATACCCTCCCCAATGTCCATAATCCCACCCCCCCAACCCCCCTCCCCCCATTAACCCTCAGTTTGTTTTGTGAGATTAAGAGTCACTTATGGTTTGTCTCCCTCCCAATCCCATCTTGTTTCATTTACTCTTCTCCTACTCCCTTAACCCCCCATGTTGCATCTCCTCTCCCTCATATCAGGGAGATCATATGATAGTTGTCTTTCTCCGATTGACTTATTTCGCTAAGCATGATACCCTCTAGTTCCATCCATGTCGTCGCAAATGGCAAGATTTCATTTCTTTTGATGGCTGCATAGTATTCCATTGTGTATATATACCACATCTTCTTTATCCATTCGTCTGTTGATGGACATCTAGGTTCTTTCCATAGTTTGGCTATTGTAGACATTGCTGCTATAAACATTCGGGTGCACGTGCCCCTTCAGATCACTACGTTTGTATCTTTAGGGTAAATACCCAGCAGTGCAATTGCTGGGTCATAGGGTAGTTCTATTTTCAACATTTTGAGGAACCTCCATGTTGTTTTCCAGAGTGGTTGCACCAGCTTGCATTCCCACCAACAGTGTAGGAGGGTTCCCCTTTCTCCGCATCCTCGCCAACATCTGTCATTTCCTGACTTGTTAATTTTAGCCATTCTGACTGGTGTGAGGTGGTATCTCATTGTGGTTTTGATTTGTATTTCCCTGATGCCGAGTGATGTGGAGCACTTTTTCATGTGTCTGTTGGCCATCTGGATGTCTTCTTTGCAGAAATGTCTGTTCATGTCCTCTGCCCATTTCTTGATTGGATTATTTGTTCTTTGGGTGTTGAGTTTGCTAAGTTCTTTATAGATTTTGGACACTAGCCCTTTATCCGATATGTCATTTGCAAATATCTTCTCCCATTCTGTCAGTTGTCTTTTGGTTTTGTTAACTGTTTCCTTTGCTGTGCAAAAGCTTTTGATCTTGATAAAATCCCAATAGTTCATTTTTGCCCTTGCTTCCCTTGCCTTTGGCGATGTTCCTAGGAAGATGTTGCTGCGGCTGAGGTCGAAGAAGTTGCTGCCTGTGTTCTCCTCAAGGATTTTGATGGATTCCTTTCTCACATTGAGATCCTTCATCCATTTTGAGTCTATTTTCATGTGTGGTGTAAGGAAATGATCCAATTTCATTTTTCTGCATGCGGCTGTCCAATTTTCCCAACACCATTTGTTGAAGAGGCTGTCTTTTTTCCATTGGATATTTCCTGCTTTGTCGAAGATGAGTTGACCATAGAGTTGAGGGTCTATTTCTGGGCTCTCTATTCTGTTCCATTGATCTATGTGTCTGTTTTTGTGCCAGTACCATGCTGTCTTGATGATGACAGCTTTGTAATAGAGCTTGAAGTCCGGAATTGTGATGCCACCAACTTTGGCTTTCTTTTTCAATATTGCTTTGGCTATTCGAGGTCTTTTCTGGTTCCATATAAATTTTAGGATTATTTGTTCCATTTCTTTGAAAAAAATGGATGGTACTTTGATAGGAATTTCATTAAATGTGTAGATTGCTTTAGGTAGCATAGACATTTTCACAATATTTATTCTTCCAATCCAGGAGCATGGAACATTTTTCCATTTCTTTGTGTCTTCCTCAATTTCTTTCATGAGTACTTTATACTTTTCTGTGTATAGATTCTTAGTCTCTTTGGTTAGATTTATTCCTAGGTATCTTATAGTTTTGGGTGCAATTGTAAATGGGATGGACTCCTTAATTTCTCTTTCTTCTGTCTTGTTGTTGGTGTAGAGAAATGCAACTGATTTCTGTAAATTGATTTTATATCCTGACACTTTACTGAATTCCTGTACAAGTTCTAGCAGTTTTGGAGTGGAGTCTTTTGGGTTTTCCACATATAGTATCATATCATCTGCGAAGAGTGATAGTTTGACTTCTTCTTTGCCGATTTGGATGCCTTTAATTTCCTTTTGTTGTCTGATTGCTGAGGCTAGGACTTCTAGTACTATGTTGAATAGCAGTGGTGATAACGGACATCCCTGCCGTGTTCCTGACCTTAGCGGAAAAGCTTTCAGTTTTTCTCCATTGAGAATGATATTTGCGGTGGGTTTTTCATAGATGGCTTTGATAATATTGAGGTATGTGCCCTCTATCCCTACACTTTGAAGAGTTTTGATCAGGAAGGGATGCTGTACTTTGTCAAATGCTTTTTCAGCATCTATGGAGAGTATCATATGGTTCTTGTTCTTTCATTAATGTGTTGTATCACATTGATTGATTTGCGGATGTTGAACCAACCTTGCAGCCCTGGAATAAATCCCACTTGGTCGTGGTGAATAATCCTTTTAATGTACTGTTGAATCCTATTGGCTAGTATTTTGGCGAGAATTTTTGCATCTGTGTTCATCAAGGATATTGGCCTGTCGTTCTCTTTTTTGATGGGATCCTTGTCTGGTTTTGGGATCAAGGTGATGCTGGCCTCATAAAATGAGTTTGGAAGTTTTCCTTCCATTTCTATTTTTTGGAACAGTTTCAGGAGAATAGGAATTAGTTCTTCTTTAAATGTTTGGTAGAATTCCCCCGGGAAGCCATCTGGCCCTGGGCTTTTGTTTGTTTGGAGATTTTTGATGACTGTTTCAATCTCCTTACTGGTTATGGGTCTGTTCAGGCTTTCTATTTCTTCCTGGTTCAGTTGTGGTAGTTTATATGTCTCTAGGAATGCATCCATTTCTTCCAGATTGTCAAATTTGTTGGCGTAGAGTTGCTCATAGTATGTTCTTATAATTGTCTGTATTTCTTTGGTGTTAGTTGTGATCTCTCCTCTTTCATTCATGATTTTATTTATTTGGGTCCTTTCTCTTTTCTTTTTGATAAGTCTGGCCAGGGGTTTATTGATCTTATTAATTCTTTCAAAGAACCAGCTCCTAGTTTCGTTGATTTGTTCTATTGTTTTTTTGGTTTCTATTTCATTGATTTCTGCTCTGATCTTTATGATTTCTCTTCTCCTGCTGGGTTTAGGGTTTCTTTCTTGTTCTTTCTCTAGCTCTTTTAGGTGTAGGGTTAGGTTGTGTACCTGAGACCTTTCTTGTTTCTTGAGAAAGGCTTGTACCGCTATATATTTTCCTCTCAGGACTGCCTTTGTTGTGTCCCACAGATTTTGAACCGTTGTGTTTTCATTATCATTTATTTCCATGAATTTTTTCAACTCTTCTTTAATTTCCTCGTTGACCCATTCATTCTTTAGAAGGATGCTGTTTAGTCTCCATGTAATTGGGTTCTTTCCAAATTTCCTCTTGTGATTGAGTTCTAGCTTCAGAGCATTGTGGTCTGAAAATATGCAGGGAATGATTCCAATCTTTTGATAACGGTTGAGACCTGATTTAGGACCGAGAATATGATCTATTCTGGAGAATGTTCCATGTGCACTAGAGAAGAATGTGTATTCTGTTGCTTTGGGATGAAATGTTCTGAATATATCTGTGATGTCCATCTGGTCCAGTGTGTCATTTAAGGCCTTGATTTCCTTGTTGATCTTTTGCTTGGATGATCTGTCCATTTCAGTGAGGGGAGTGTTAAAGTCCCCTACGATTATTGTATTATTGTCGATGTGTTTCTTTGATTTTGTTATTAATTGGTTTATATAGTTGGCTGCTCCCATGTTAGGGGCATAGATATTTAAAATTGTTAGATCTTCTTGTTGGACAGTTCCTTTGAGTATGATATAGTGTCCTTCCTCATCTCTTATTATAGTCTTTGGCTTAAAATCTAATTGATCTGATATAAGGATTGCCACTCCTGCTTTCTTCTGATGTCCATTAGCATGGTAAATTCTTTTCCACCCCCTCACTTTAAATCTGGAGGTGTCTTCAGGTTTAAGATGAGTTTCTTGTAGGCAACATATAGATGGGTTTTGTTTTTTTATCCATTCTGATACCCTGTGTCTTTTGATTGGGGCATTTAGCCCATTAACATTCAGGGTAAGTATTGAGAGATATGAATTTAGTGCCATTGTATTGCCTGTAAGGTGACTGTTATTGTATATTGTGTCTGTTCCTTTCTGATCTACTACTTTTAGGGTCTCTCTTTGCTTAGAGGGCCCCTTTCAATATTTCCTGTAGAGCTGGTTTGGTATTTGCAAATTCTTTCAGTTTTTGTTTGTCCTGGAAGCTTTTAATCTCTCCTTCTATTTTCAATGATAGCCTAGCTGGATATAGTATTCTTGGCTGCATGTTTTTCTCGTTTAGTACTCTGAATATATCATGCCAGCTCTTTCTGGCCTGCCAGGTCTCTGTGGATAAGTCTGCTGCCAATCTAATATTTTTACCATTGTATGTTACAGACTTCTTTTCCCGGGCTGCTTTCAGGATCTTCTCTTTGTCACTAAGACTTGTAAATTTTACTATTAGGTGACGGGGTGTGGACCTATTCTTATTGATTTTGAAGGGGGTTCTCTGAACCTCCTGGATTTTGATGCTTGTTCCCTTTGCCATATTGGGGAAATTCTCTCCAATAATTCTCTCCAATATACCTTCTGCTCCCCTCTCTGTTTCCTCTTCTTCTGGAATCCCAATTATTCTAATGTTGTTTCGTCTTATGGTGTCACTTATCTCTCGAATTCTCCCCTCATGGTCCAGTAGCTGTTTGTCCCTCTTTTGCTCAGCTTCTTTATTCTCTGTCATTTGGTCTTCTATATCGCTAATTCTTTCTTCTGCCTCATTTATCCTAGCAGTGAGAGCCTCCATTTTTGATTGCACCTCATTAATAGCTTTTTTGATTTCAACTTGGTTAGATTTTAGTTCTTTTATTTCTCCAGAAAGGGCTTTTATATCTCCCAAGAGGGTTTCTCTAATATCTTCCATGCCTTTTTCAAGCCCGGCTAGAACCTTGAGAATCATCATTCTGAACTCTAGATCTGGCATATTACCAATGTCTGTATTGATTAGGTCCCTAGCCTTTGGTACTGCCTCTTGTTCTTTTTTTTGTGGTGAATTTTTCCGCCTTGTCATTTTGTCCAGATAAGAGCAGATGAAGGAGCAAGTAAAATACTAAAAGGGTGGCAACAACCCCAGGAAAATATGCTTTAGCCAAATCAGAAGAGATCCCAAATCATGAGGGGGGAGAAAGTGGATAAAAAGAGGTTCAGAAAGAAGAAAAAAAAAAGAATCAAAAAAAAAAATCAAAGAAAAAATTAAAAAAAGAAAACCAAAAAAGAAAAAATATAAAAAGGAAAAAAAAAATATATATATTAGATAAACTAGTTAAAAAACGTTAAAAAAGAAAAGGGTAAAAGTTAAAAAAATTTAGCAGAAGAAGAAAAATAAATTGAAAAAAAAAAAAAGAAAAAAATTAAATTAACTGCAAGGCTAAAGAATCATGGGGAGAAAGCCATGAGTTCCGTGCTTTGCTTTCTCCTCCTTTGGAATTCCGCTGCTCTCCTTGGTATTGAAACTGTACTCCTTGGTAGGTGAACTTGGTCCTGGCTGGGCTTCTTGTTGATCTTCTCGGGGAGGGGCCTGTTGTAGTGATTCTCAAGTGTCTTTGCCCCGGGCGGAGTTGCACCGCCCTTACCAGGGGCCGGGCTGAGTAATCCGCTCGGGTTTGCTTTCGGGAGCTTTTGTTCCCTGAGATCTTTCCGTAGAGTTCCGGAGGGAGGGAATGAAGATGGCGGCCTCCCGGTCTCCGGCCCAAAGGAGCCGAGAGCCCGGGGCCCCACTCCTCAGTGCGCCCTCAGAGAACAGCGCCCAATTACTCCTGTCACCCTGCCTCCGGCCGCGCTCCGAGCTGACCGAGCCTGCGACCGGTTCAAGGTAACCCCGAGTTTAGAGTCACTCCTCGGCTCTGTCTCTGTAGCCGGCTTCCCTGTTCTAATACCTGTAAGCTCTGCGACACTCAGACACCCCTGATCCTTCTGTGACCCTGCGGGACCTGAGGCCACGCTGACCCCGTGTGGGCTTCACCCCGGTTAAGCTTCTGGAGCGATGTCCCTCAGCGGAACAGACTTTTAAAAGTCCCGATTTTGTGCTCCGTTGCTCCGCCGCTTGCCGGGAGCCGGCCCCTCCCCCCGCGGTCTATCTTCCCGTCGCTTTGGATTCACTTCTCCGCCCGTCCTACCTTTCAGAAAGTGGTTGATTTTCTGTTTCTAGAGTTGCTGTTCTTCTTCTCTTTGATCTCCCGTTGGATTTGTAGGTGTTTGCAATCTTTAGATAAGCTATCTAGCTGATCTCCCACTACCTGAAGTAGTCTCAGCCTGCTACTTCTCCGCCATCTTGACTCCTCCCTTATTTAAATATTTTAAGCCTTATTTTCTCATGTGTAAGGTTATGCTATGAGGATTAAATGTTACAAGACTTACAGTAAGTACCCAATGTTTGTTAGTTTTCTTATCTGCTCCCTTTAATATTTTGAATATGTTTAGATGCCCATCACAGTGAAAGGGATTGAATTTAATCTGGCTTGTCATTTCTAAGAATTACATCCAGTAGAATGGAAAAGACAAAAAGGCACATTTTAGCTCTGGTAAAGGGTCAATAGCGTATTAATGGGTATAGTTACCTGACTCTGAATCTGACTCTATATTTACTAGCTTTGTGACCTTAGACAAGCTACTTAAATATTCCAATGCTCATTTTCTTTATTGATAAATTTCTGCTAATTATAGGACCTGCCTCATGAGTTTATATTAGATTTAAATATGGAAATGCAACTAAAGTGCTTACCATGATGTTTGACACTCAATATTTATCAACAATTTACCCCTAGTTGGAACAAAGAGATACCTGATGAAGATTAACTTTCCGTACTGGAAATATTAAAGAAAATAATGCATGCTATGTAAAGAAGTTTCTTCATTGACCAATTCCAGTTCTAAATTCCATCTTTGTCAGTTCCTCTCATGAAATCTTGGGATTCTTTGATCCATAAGTCTAACGACTAGATTTTCTATTTTCATCTTACGCATGTTGTCCTAAATTATGAGATTGTATTGGTTGGGATGAACTAAATTTTGCCGTAATAACAGTTCCCAAATCTTACTGGCTTAATCCAACAAAAGTTCATTTCCCATTCAAGTTAACATTTCCATTGTGGGTTCACTAAGAACTGAGGTTAGGGATGGGATGGGAGTTCCACTCATTAATTTCTCTTGGATTCAAGTTAGTAGAATGATCATCACCTTGAACACTGTCATTCATAATGCCAGAGAATGAAAGTTCTAAGCAGTACTTTTTTCAAACTCTCTGTGGTGGAAGACCAATTTTTACTTATTTTATTTCTAGTCTGTTATGGACCAATACTTTTATAAAATATGATAAAGATAAATCATTGATCACATATTTGGATGTTGAAGCAGTAATAAATTATGATTAAAGTTTCTAAATGTTTATTTCCATTTTCTACTTATCTTTTCATGGACTGGAAAGTAATAGTTTATGGACCAGTGTGCAGCCCATACTTATCTGGAGGGTCTCAAGCTGGTAAATACTCCAACCTAGAAATAACATGTCATTTCCTTTCAAAATTCATTGGCTAACACTAATCATATATGTTCCCTCTCCCAACAGGGAGAGTCAAGTTCAAACCTGTTAAGTACCCTCAAGATGGAGGGAAGAGTGAAAGGAAATACTGTGGTTCTATTGATTTCACTGATAACAAGAGTCTTTTTATAAAATATAGAATTCTATGTATAAGTTTGCAAAACTTTTATTCGGTAGATGGAGGTGGAGTAATTGGAATCTGTACTTAAAAAAAAAAAACAAAAACTTCCATTTGATTTAATTATTCATAGACTATTGTCCTAGGTGAAATGCATTTAGTCATCTCATACATCATAAAGGAAACCTGGTACCATCTTATATTAGTCCAGGTCCTCTGCAAAGCAGGTACAAAGACAGAACTAAACATACATGGATTTTATTTGGGGAAATGTTTGTGTAAAAGAAATGGAAAGGGAGTAAAAAACTGGATGATCCATCAGACTGTAGTGGAAGTCTGATTTCAAGTGAAGGAGAGAAGTTTAGGTCAACATGTTGTAGATAGCCATGCAGTCTTAGAATCAAGCAGCAAGGCTGTTGGGGATACTGAGCCAAAGCTGGATGACAACAGAGTACTATGTCTCCCAGTAATCTTAGTCTGCCTTTTACAATGTCCTCTCACCTCCAACTGCCCCCATACTCAGTTATTGTCTGATAGCAGCCTTTGCACACAGCAGTCAATGAATTTCAAAGCAGAGCAGCTGAGGCCCTTTGTCAAATACAGTCTCCATGTAGGAGGTTTGCAAGGCATGTGCTCATGCCACATGCCCTCTCTAGTATCCTGCCTTTAGGAATTTTAAATATTTATTCCTATTTTGTGAATTAATTACCAAGATCAAGGGCACTTAGTGGATTAAGGTACTGGCACAAGGTTCAGAGCTATTAAATTTGTAAACAGAGACCAGAACCGCTTATACCCTGCTGTCCCTAGTGATGTACTTATGGCTCCCCTAATTGAAAATATTTTTAGTGGATATTAAATTATTTTTAATTTTTAATCTTCCAAGCACTTCTTTCTACTGGAAGCAGCACTACCTTCTTTCAGCCATGAAATTTTTGCCTGGTGAGTTCCTGTCTGCTGACCATAGCAAGTCTTCCAGGAAGGAATGCCTACTCAAATTGGGCCAATTATGTTCTTTCCTGGGACTTTTAGAGCTTGAACATCCTGAGTGCTGGGGGTAGAAGGCAAGGGAGTTATTGGCAGTCATATTCCCGCCCCTGTGGTTTAAGTTAGTCTCTGAGAATGTAATAAAAAATGCACAAGGAATCAGAGATGAGAAAAGCAATAGCAATACCAGTTGTCCTTGAGGTTCAACAGCACTCCTTTTCTTCTGGCCTTCATATAAGACACCTCAGTATTCTTCCAATAATATCCCTATTTTGCCTAAATTGAAGTGAGTTTCTATCATGTGCAACCACCAGACCTTGACTAATACAGTTCAAGATCTCTATTGTAGTGCTAACACAATGAGGTAATTGCTTTTTTTCTATTTCTTACTCTGTTCTGTTTTTTTTTTTTTTTTTAAAGCCTTTGGGGGAAAAAAATGCCTTTTATCAGCTGTCAGAGACAAGTGATTTAACACCTAGATAGGCAGCAGAGGGTTCCATCTAGCACCGGGAAGGCGAGGAGGGATGGCAGACCAATGAGCCATTAGAAACTCATTGCTCTTGCAATGAAGAGATTGATCCTTTGTTAAAACTCCACCTAGCTTCACAATTAACTCTTGTGTAATTAAATGCTAATAACATTGAGTTTTCACTGATAAATCAACGTTTAATTTCTGAAGGAAAAAGAAAGAAGGATAATAATAAGCCAAGCATATCAAGTGAATTTGTTTAAAAAATCATAAAACAAGTAGACTCTTGTGACTAAACATAAACCTGGTATTTCCAACTTGTGTGTCATTGGTGCATGCTCATAGGGTTTGTATCCTGTATCCTGAACAACTAAAACAGAAAGGTAAATCTTTTCAGCACCAAATTTAAGTAAGTAGATTGCATTTTGGAGATTAGAATGGCCTGGTCGAGAGAGATGCATTGGTGCCCAGCTTGACCTTGAATATGGATATGATCCTCCATTTGCCAGTTAGGTTCTTTGGGACTCAGTTTTCCTTACTTTAAAATGAGGCTAGTAGAATTAATGATCTTTAAGGTCCTTCATAATTCTATAATTTTTATTTAAAAGAAAGTTTTATGTTTGAAGAGGATATAATTTCTTTCTCTCATCTTGTGGCCCTATTTTGTATATGGGAATTAGAGACCTGGAGAAGCCAACTGATATATGTGAGGTAGGACTTTTTGTCTTCATTGAAGAATGGATGCAGCCCTTCCTGGGCTGGTAAAACAGCCCTGTTTTCTTAACAGTGACCATAACGTGGTATGAATAGTTGCATCCATTTACCTTCTTTCTCTGTGATTTTTTGGTATTGCCATCTATTTCTGTAACTGGAATTAATTTAATGACAGGAAAAAGGGCAATTCGAAATGATAACTCTGGAAGTGATAATAATGACATTTATACTGGAAATAATGTAATAAATGGTAGTTCTATATCTCTATAATTTATAATATCTTACTTTGTGTTAGAGCACCAGGCTGGCTCCTTCAGTAGAGAATTAACTGTTAGTTCAAGGTCATGAGTTTAAGCCACACCCACACTGAGCATAGAGCTTACTTAACCAGTGGGTGGGGGATGGGTAAAATAGGTGATGGGGATTAAGGAGTGAACTTGCTGTGATAAGCACTGGGTGTTATACGAAAGTGTTGAATCACTATATTGTATATCTGAAACTAATATTACCCTGTATATTAACGAACTGAAACTTAAGTAAAAACTTAAAATTTAAATTTTAATTATTAAAAGTTTTTCATTTAATTTTTAAGTCTTCTAATACTTGAAAATTGGAAAAAATTTTCTACTTTAAAAGGCTGCATGTATTTTAAGTTGGTTGGCTAGGGAAGAAACCAGCATGAATTCTTTGAGAGAGACTTAACCTCCTTTTTTTTTTTTTTTTAAAGATTTATTTATTTATTTGAGAAAGAGAACACACAAGTGAGGTGGGGGGCAGAGGGGGAGGAAAAAAGAGAGAGAGAGAGAGAGAGAAGCAGACTCCCTGCTGAGCACAGAGTCGGAGTCAGGTTTTATCCTACAACCCTGAGATCAGGACCCCAGCAGAAATCCAGAGTCAGACTCTCAGCCAACTGAGCCACCCAGGTCCCCTGGATTTTTTTCTTTTAATGCCTGACAAGACTTATTTCCTTATGAAATATAGTCAAAACTCATACCAGGACCTTTTCTATTTGGGATTCATTTAGATAAAAATGATTAAAATTGGTCTAAACAATAAAGTAAAAAAGAATATTGCAATTGTCAATTGATTTAAGAATGAAGGTAGGAAACTTGAAGAGAAAATGAGAAAAAAGCTCTAGACTGAAGGAGGAAACAAGGAAGAAGCTTGGGCTTATGGACATATATATATTGGCTTGAGGTAAAATATTTCCTGGGCAAGACATGTTCACTGACTTTTGAGACAGTGTAATATCTGGTGTTTATTCAAAACAATGTTGGTTTGAGTACTATTCTGTATTCTTCGTCCATTACCAAAACATTTAGTAAAAACCTACTGCATAAATTATCTTTGTCCAGATGTTGTTTTAGAGAGTGAAGTAAGAAGGGCTGTATCCTAGCCAAGTGGGGAAGAGAGAGAACTCCAGGTAAGGAAGTGAGCTGTAAGTGAGGCAATCCAGAGCTCGGTGAAGTAGAAATTTGAATGATACAGGACTGTGAGGTCAAGGGCTCTCTGAGAAGTCTCAGCAAGTGAGGTGAAGGTGGGATGAGTTTGAGCCATTTTTCAGAGATAGATAGTCAAGAAAAGTAGCCCAGAGGCAACCCAATTTCAGCATGAAGAAGCTAAGACACAGAGAACTCATCTGACTTCCTTTTGGCTAGATGGTACTGTAGACAAAGAGAACAAAGGGGCAGCTTTTCTGAAGTCCAGCTTCATAGCTCCTTGCTGGATGACGGCATACACCTGATGACCTTCTTAAAGCAATTGACTAAGTTACATTTCTGGGTAGATGGAAGTTATCATAGTTACTCATATTCTAATATTGAGACATTCCCTTATGCCCCATTCTCTGTAGTCCTTGCTCTGTGTTTATGGAGTTCGATAGCACTCAAACCTGGAAGGTACATTACTGCATTTGAGGCCACCTGGCAGGGAAATCCAGCTTCCATGGGCCTTGAAGCCTCTATAACTTGGGCAGGAGCTTCTTTAAGAAAAAGAATAAAAATTCACAAATATAAAATTAGATATAAAAGTGAATACTTATCTGGAAAAAGAAATCACGACCAAGTACACATTTTTTAAAAGGTGGCAAATATCACAGACATAAAAAATACAGGAAAATAATGATTTTTACATTATTTAACAGCCTGCCACTTGTCTTTTATACTTTCTTTTTCCCTGCATGCTATTTTGACAGCTTCTTCACATAACAGTGTTTTGTGATATCATTTCTATTGAGAGAATGGAAAGATAATTCAGTCTTTCCTCTAGAGAGGTTGATTGACACTTTTTTATATTTTTGATAATAATAAAAATATAGATATACTTCTTGTAGGATGACTACAGTTTTGTACTCTTTCACCATAGGAATTCTGTTTGATCCTTCTTTTGCATGATTCTCATCAAAAAAAGAAAAGACATGTATGCTGTTGGTAACTATATCTTGTGTATTATTGAGTATATGCCTAATAGGAGAGAACTTCTGTTTTAGTTATGCATTTTTGAGAACTGAATCTATGTATAATGTCACCTGTCTAATATGTAAAATTATTCATATTATTGCACATAGAAGCTTCTGGATCCAGATCTTTCAACCTTGTTTCTCCTCTAATTCCCTCATGTGGTTCATATCATGTAATACCTTGGCCTGGGTACCATGTTTACATCAGGTAACAGTTTGGCCTGGCACCTTTGTGTCTGGTATAGGATGAGTTGGCACATTGGGCAGAGGGAAAATTCCTGTAGGCCATTCCTACAAAAGGAAAGCTTGCAATAACTTAACTACTGCAGAAGTGACTGAGAGCCACATACGTATATGACATCAATCAAAACTGAATGTATCCCTAACTGAACTGCTATTTAGCCCAGCTGTATAAATGCCTGTAGCCACTCTAACATTACCCAACATAGTTGGAGTCCAATGATGAGAAAAGCAGAGGGGAAAAAGATAAGTCTTAACCAATTGTGATTAAAATTCTTATTTTGCCAAATTTTGCAAACACATACTGACAATGTGAACACATTATGAGGGAATCCCCCCTGGAGCATTCGAAAGGGTTTGTACAAGTGAGTGAAGCTAAAGCTTAAACTTCATTAGTTTCATGGTAAAACCGGTTCAACTAACTGGTCAAGTGATTGCTAATCAGGTGCACTCCATTTGGGACCAAGTTCTTTGGGTAAAGGTAGGTATTCTAAAAGCGTGCTATTGCTTACTTGGGTTTTTTTTTTTTCCTCCCTAAGAGAATTCTGGCTTTGGCAGGTAGTGATGTATAATGAAGACTTCCTTACTTTTGTCCCTGGTGAGACTGTTATGATTAGATGTGATAAGATTAATCATAACTTTAATAAGAAACTGCTTTCACCTTATTATTTACCCAAGCTGTGTGTGGGGTTTTATTGGCCATAAACTCTGTTTACTAATTCTTCAGGTTAGTGAACAAAGAGACCCAGCCTTTTTGGAAAGATTTCCAGCCAAGTAGTTTCTGGGCAGATCAATTATTATATGTTCAGATGCTCCAAGGAATCAAAAGGGGGTTGTTGACAGAGGCACAAAATTGAGAGGGGCTTCCTGGCAAAATGAAGAAATTTGTTGTTGCTCATCAAAGTCAACCTTATTAATTTCACCTTAATAGTTGTTCCTCCTATTCCACCCCCTGCCCGCAATTTATTATGGTAAATTTCTTTATTGCCTTTGAAGAGTATTAGTAGAGAAAATTCTAAATAGAGTGAATTAGCCAAGGTCCAAATAGGAAGAGGGGATAATTGAAGACAGCTAGTAAAGGATTTTTTAGTATAGGTATAGGCAATGGTGATATATATAGGATGATGATATACCTGATCCTACTGCAGCAATGGCCTGTCCTCACATTTGTAACCATGAAGAGTCTGGTGGAAGGAGTCATTATTGACACTTGGACAGAAGGAGTAGCTGTAGAGGAGGGCTGAGAAGCAGCAGTGACTTGTGGTGCAGTATACCACCATCCTAAATCCTGGCAGTATTGAGGCAGGGGAATAAACATCCTGACCTTCCTTTCCTATTGCCCCTTGATCTTTTGCAGTTGATTCTTATTGGCTGAATTCAACAGCAAACCAAAGGTCAAGAAAGCTTATTGATATAATCAATAAGAGTCAGGTGAAGGGGCACAGGTGAAGGTTGAGAGTGGATTTAGAGGGGCAAAGAGAAAAATATCCAGCACAGAGGGTTACTTACATTGGAGAAGTCTTACCATTATGAGACTGGTCCAAGAGAAAAATATCTCCATATCCTTGTGTTAAGAGTTCGGCATGTGTTTTTGCCTAGCACCCTAAATTTCTCTCTCTCTCTCTTTTTTCAAAGAGGGACTGGCTGCCAAGCTTGAGGGAGTGCAAACATCAGATAGCCCAAGATGTCAGCTTCATTAGGGTTTATCTCAGGGGCCAAGAGCCGTCTTGCCTGAGGTCAAGTTGTATTTTCTGGGGGTAGGCTTAAGTTGAATTAAATTAAATAGTTCAAAACCCTTCTTTTTACATATCTATTTCAAAGTGTGCCCTGTTAAATATTGTCTTAACCTTCATCACTTTCATTACAGAAAACCTGTTCCAGGAATGACATTAAGCCTTTCTTTTGAATATTTTTACTGGAGCAAGTCTCCTCATTTCAACAGCTGTAATAAAATGAAATTTTCATATGTTAAAATTATATTTTTCCCTATTTCAGTTAGTGATATTTTTGAAATTCTAAATATTCTAGATGCTGTTTCTTTAGTTTTCTTGAGTTGGAAGATATATGTCAATGTTTATCTTTGGTGTGTGTGGGCTTTTTTGTTTTTTGTTTTTTGTTTTTTTGGCTTTTTAAATTTTTATTTTAATTCCAGTTAGTTAACACACAGTGTTATTTTAGTTTTAGGTGTACAATATAGTAATTCAATAATCCCATACGACACCCAGTGCTCATCACTACAAGTGCACTCCTTAATCCCTACCACCTATTGAACCCATCTCCCAATCCCCTTTCCCCTGGTAACCATGTCAGTGTTTATCTTGATGAGAAATTCTAGTGAACAAATTTGTATATTTCCAATGTTGAAATGGACTGAAACTCCTATAACACTCGTTCTGTAATGTCTCATGCACCTCATTCACAGAAAATCTAGTTTGATCATGGTTTAGTCTGGTCACTGAATATTTCCTAGCATCACTTTATGATCTGTAATGAACACTACTACCTTGTGACATGAGAGTTCTGAGACAATGAGGACCATTTTGTATTATCTATTCTTCCATTAGTTTTCAATTGCATTGACTCCTTTTTTAGCTTCCTTAGGGAATTTATGAATTTTGTAATTGATAAATTTTAAAAAGAGCTTTCTGAATATTTTAATTTCACATCTTTCTCCAGGTCTTGTTGTGTGATGATATTTAATCTATATTTCTCTCATAGTATTTTACTTTCTTTAAATGCATTAATTTTCAGTTTTTATTTCCTAGCTTAGGTTTTTGTGACTGAAGTTGGAAAATAAATATGGAACTGTCTAGAAAGCTTTAGAATTGCTAAATATATAAAACAATATAACAGTTTTGTGCAAAAGATGCATTGAGTATGTTAAAGAAAAATTTGCTGTGTTATTTGAAATAAAGAGGGGGTCAATGAAAATGGTTTAGTAAGAAGAGTTTTATATAGGATTCAATCAAAAAGATCAAGCAAATTGTAAAACTGCTAAGATAAAGTTTTTAAAAGTGTGGAAGTGCTCTATGTTGTTTAGTACACAAACATACAGTACATATATACATACTTGAAGTAAATGTATAGAGACACACTTGAATATGATACATATTAAATTCAAAAATAGTATTAGTATGGGGAGGCAATGGAATTATGGATGGATTCACAAAGATCTTCAGTTGTTTTTGTATTTTTCATCTCTGTCAAGCTTCAATTTGGCTATTTTCTTTTCATGTATCTTCTAGTACTTCTCTGTAGCTGTGTCTAATTTGCTATATTTCCAGTTCTAAGTTTTATAATAGTTTCCAGCTTTCTGCTGAAATTATCCATCTAACTGTTTAATTTCTGTCAAGAACTGAGAAGGGTCTGAAATTTTACCTCATTTATAAGATAACGAGTGAGCATGCCACAGTTTCATGGATCTTGACAGAGTATATACGTGGTGCGGTATACCACCATTCCAAAGCCTGGCAGTATTGAGGCAGGGGAATAAATATGGGTCAGAGAAATATGACACTATTACCCACAGCACCACAAGATGTCAGTGCTTCATGGTTGCATTGATTCCCTTTGTTCCTCAAGTCCAACATGAGGAGCCATTTAACTGGGTGCTGTAGTGGATTTGTGTCAATAGCCAAACATCTCCAAATTGGGAAGTATAACTCTTTTATAATGAACTGCAAATAAATCTTCCATTTTTTTTCCTAGAGGGAGATATTACCTGTATTATATATATAGAAAGCAAATATTCCTGTTGCTTCAGAGGGAGAAATTATCACTCTCACCCAAGGCTGTTTGCTACATTAGTATATTTTATTTTATTTCTTTTTTTTTTAAAGATTTTATTTATTTATTTGACAGACAGAGATCACAAGTAGGCAGAGAAGCAGGCAGAGAGAGAGAAAGGGAAGCAGGCCCCCTGTTGAGCAGAGAGCCCGATGTGGGACTCCATCCCAGGACCCTGAGATCATGACCTGAGCCAAAGGCAGCGGCTTAACCCACTGAGCCACCCAGGCGCCCTACATTAGTATATTTTAAAAGATAGTCCAGAACAAAAGCTATTAGTACTTTCCTTGTAAGATGGGCAGAAACTCAGCAAACCCATAAAGAATTATATTCCAACAATTCTTGAACTAAATCACATATTTTAAAACTGTTCTGAATATCTGCATCTTCCGCTATCTTCTTATTATCTGCTATTTGCCCTCAGTTTTTTTTTCCTTAGCCAATCTGCAGTAGTCGTAGAGAGTGACTAGGAAGCAATTTCTTTTTTTTTTTTTTTTTTTGATGTTTTACATCATTGAGGTTGTAGGGTTGCTTGTTACTGTGACACACCTTGGCCTATCTTATCAGAATGTTATTTTTATTGTAGTTACTGCTACTATTATCAGCAGATGCTCAATGAGTTCTTCCAGAAACAAAACAGAAGTGTGGAAGACTTAAATTCAGATAACAAAATGTCCACATGCTTTCATGAGTAATACTCCAGCCCTACTTTCCACATTTTACTTATTCCTTCTCCAGGAAAGAGGGTATATTTGATTGGTGACATAGGGTAAAACTTTTTCAAACTTTCATCTGGAGGCCCCCTTCCTCACTCAGACCATCCTGAGTGAAGCTTTTGCCATAAGGTGAAGAAATGCTACTTGGTGAGCAACTATTACACACAAATTGAAAAGGGCAGAATGCTCTGAAAACTAACAAGAAGGGTTCTGATATATTCCATGAATTGCTCTCATCTCATTAACCCAAATCCTCCTCTTTTCTTGGATAAGACTGAGAGAGGAGATAGGGAGGAAAGCACAAACTAGAAAAGAACTTCTAATATTTCAAAGAGATTCAAAGTTCTATTTCATCAAGACAGCAAAGCCACTCTGTGAGGCAGAAAACATGTATGTTTCTCTTCTCTTATTGCTGTATGTTGCTGGGAGCAAAGACCTATTATTTTAAGTGCCCTGCTACAACTAGATGGGTGTATTTAATTCTAGGAGGAAAATAGTGGAAAGCCTAAATGTGGCAGTAGGCCAAACTGCATTCTCCAATCCAGTTTACTAGAAACCAAACATATTTTGATACTTCATCTGCTTATGCCTTCCGTTTTTCAGTTGGTTACACATGGTAGCAAAAGGGGTGTAATTGTCCATCCTAGGCCCAGCATGTAAGTCCACGAAATCCCCGATTTATGAATCCATCATTTGCTTGTAGTTCTTCCCCATTTGGGGGGCCATCTTGCATATTACTTCATGGAAATTAACCAACAGAGGAGTAGACAATAGTGGAGTCACATTGAAGAAGTAGTTACTGAGTTCTATCATAAACTGACTCAGTTCAGCAACCTTCCTAGCCAGCTTTATTTATGCTGGGGTTTCAGCAAAATGACAACCACAAGTCAAAGACCCTCACAAGTTGCTTATAAATGACCAACAACACAAATGCTGAATCCACAAATGCCAAGGGTCAACTGTGTGCATGTACTAGTGTGTGAGTGAGACCAGTGCAGGAATAACACAAGCATTGTAATCCCCTTAACCTCCTAATGGAAAGTGAGAGGAATTCAGACCAGCACATGGGGTTTACTCTTTTGCCAGAGGGTCTTTCTCTTCAGTTTTTCTTTTTTAAGAACCATAGACATTTATTTTATTGCCACTCTATTCTGCTACACGGTTTTTCCCTGGGCTAAGAATGGAATTACTAACATTGCTTGTTCCATACTCTGAAAATTGCTGTTAGGTGTGAATTAAATGTTTTATTTGAAGATTTGAGCTCCTTCTCATCAGTCACAAAGGGAATTTTTATGGAATAATACTCGTTGGCACTAATGTAATTCTTTTCATCTAGACTCTCTAAGTGCTTTGTAAACTTTCTCTCTCTGCGATCTACATTTCAATGAGTCTTATCACCCTCCATCTAGCATCACTGACAGAAGCTTTATACTAACTCCCTCAACTCTTCCAGAGCTGCTTTCAGTTCCATGTAAGTGGCAAACATTTGAATAATTGTTTCTGGGTACGTAGAGAAAGGAATAAGACAACTTTGATGATCTTCTGGCATATTGTGAATTCAGAATTTAGGAGGGTTGCTAAGAGTAAAATGTGTCCCTTGCACTGACAGGGTAGAGAGTAAAAAAGAATGTTAATAGCAGGTGAAGAATAAGCAAGCAGCCAATTATCCTCCTTCTCCCCCCTTGTCCTACCAAACCCACCAAAACTTTTCTTGATCATATAAAGATCACAACTAGGGGATTTAAGTTATTCCACATTCCCATTAATGTGTTTAAATCATAACTGTTTCTAGTCACTTATGTCATAACACGTTTGAGTGGGAAGGAATGGTAAACACCACTCGTAATCATTAACAATCCAGCCAAATCATTCCATAGTTGAGACACTGACATTCAGAGACATCAACTCTTTTACTTAAGATCAAGTACAAAGTTAATTA
This sequence comes from Enhydra lutris kenyoni, assembly GCF_002288905.1. Lineage (NCBI taxonomy): Eukaryota > Metazoa > Chordata > Mammalia > Carnivora > Mustelidae > Enhydra > Enhydra lutris. The sequence continues at coordinate 12,691,603 of NW_019154104.1, read as the reverse complement.
GTGCAAAGCTAGGTTGCTGGATTTGTTATTGGTCTTCCCTCCTACAACCTCATACCAACTATATTCTATACCCTTTCCTTTCCTTTCTTTTTCCCTCCTCCTTCTTAATCTTTGTCTTCATTTTCTTCTTCATGTTATAGCTAGATCTTTATCACATGGACAAGAGTGGTTTACAAGAATGAGGAAAAAAATAAATACTAATTAAAAGGCAACCAATATCTAGAAGAAAAATGGACTAGACTCTCTACCTTGTCATTGAGGATGGCTTTTACTTGTACATCCTGTGTCATTTAAACCTTATATTATGTCAGAGGGCTTTATCCCACTAAGGATTCTTCAAAACACAGGTTGTCATGTGAGGATAAAGCCTGAAATGTGTCACATATCTTGAAATAAGGATGTTAGGGAAGACGGTTTTAGAATATGATATAAAAATAACTACAGAGACCAGATTCTTCAATGAATTGTCATCCCTTACCTTTTATTTACCAGTAGTTTTTGACTTCTTAGCTTCAAGCCCTCCTTTAGAGTTTGAATCATTTAAAAATATTTTTATTTTTAAAATCCTGTGGAGGAAGTAATATTAGATATTGACAGCTAAGAAGGCAATATGCCAAGAAAATTAACCTATTGGCTAACATTTTGAAGGAGATCTGAGATGTATGCTTCTAACTGCCTTTCCTGAGTGTTTCCTTCTTACTCCTGTGTGATTTATATAACCCTCAATTACTGGGTAGCACCTGTAAAACAGAATCATACAATGTTAGTGCTGGCAAGGGACTAAAAGATCCAAAAACCTTCATTTCACTGATGAGATTCAGAAGGATGAAATGACATATCCAAGGTCACCTTGTAATTCCTCTCTTAAATTTGATTTACTTTGGATATAAAGGTAGATTGTTCTTTACATTCTGGAGAGATGGAATTTCAATATAAGAGAGATCTTTATGGCAATTTGGCCCTGGAGAATTTACATAGAGCAGGAAATTTCGAATTATGATTCCCATAACAGTTTTAACTTGGCCATAGTCAGCATGCTCATTAAGGCAGGGTCTCTGGGATTACTACATTAGCATGTTTTCTTTTCCTTTTCAGCTTTAAATTTTTTTTAAATTGAATTTTAGGTTTTGTGTATACTTGGTAGCTGCATTCATTTGGGGAAGACATTCCTTGTCAACCAATCACACTGTCTTAGAGGGAAAAAGTAACTCCAGCAAGTTAGGAGTTTAAACAAAGAGCTCTCTCCGGATGTGAAATGCACAGAGTCCAGTCCAGGCAGAGCGCCACTGAGCTGCTTTGCCAAACTCATCAAATTCTTTCTTGCTTGCCACAACCACCAATAAGTTAAGAGGGTGTTTTGTCGTCCTCAACTCTCTTAGGCATCAGAGCTTTAGGAATTCTCCTCTCCTAGAGTGGCAGTATTGTCTGTTGTAGAGCAGTTTGCCTTTCTCTTGATGGCTATGTAGAACTTCTTAGAGATTACTGCAAATCATTCTAGAAGTTTGGCAGGAGTTAGAGTTTAAAAAGTCTTTATACAATCAGTTTGAATGTGGTTAAATTAAAATATACTGCATCCCACAATAAGACAAAAGTTCAGATAGATTTTAAACTCCTTTTCCTAAAATCATGTTAAGAGTTCCCTTTTGAGTCATTTCTTCCCACCCACACAATTTATACAAGTGGAACCAGGGGTTTGGAGGTGGTAGGAGTCTTGGCCAAAATCAAGAGGGGCAAAGAAAACACTAGAAGCCTAAAATCTAGCCCAGGACTTGAAAAATATGTTGTAGAATGAATCAGTTCCCAGTGTTACTTTTCTTATTGCACTGTGGTTACTTGGCTGCTTGCCCATCAGGTCACTCATTCCTGTCCCTCATGTCCTCACTTATGAATGACCCCACTGAAGTTGACTCTGGCTGACCTGCATTCAAGTTGAGACATTTGAGTTCTCATGCACCAGGTCAGTCCCAGGTTCTGTGTCTTTCCACATGGCTTGAACAGGCACTTCAATCAGTGACTTAATTTGGGATGGCTGAGAGAACAGCTCCCTATCTACTTGTTTCTCTTAACATAGACATTTTTAATCAGGCACCTAATTTGGTCCTGGGGGACTTCACTCTGCTTTAATAATACATGTGACAAAATTTACCTCTTTGCTTTCAAAGTTGTTAATTATGGAGTGCATTTCAAATGAGCTATTGCAGCCAAGAAATCATCCCTTTTGGATGCTTACATACTTTAATGCTGAGAAGGAGCAATAAACATGGAAGGGTTATGAAACACCTCTCCATATGGACAGTGGTGCTTTGCGGGGACCAAACAAGGTAGTCATGAAGACTTTTTGGTGATGGGCTCATATTAAGTTCTATATCAGTTTATGCTACAGCCTCTGCATAACCAGAGGGCTTATTCTGCTTTTAAAGCAGAGGAAAGAAGAGCAGACAAAGGCAAGCTTTAAGTGGGCTAGGGAATTGATCTCTTTAAGGAAGTAGACTCCATTTCTTCAGGGGAAGACCGGTTTTTTGGTTTGTTTGTTTGTTTGTTTTATGCCTTCTACTGTGAAGATAGGCAATTGAAAATTGCTTCAGGCTTCCAGTAATCTTTGGGGTGTTTTCTCAGACTCACATGTGTTATGAATTCTTATGGTCACTAAAGCTATTACTTCTTTATAAATTGAGTAGGTTTCTGTGAAATTTGTTATAGGTCCTTTGGTCTTCAGACATACAAATGCTGTTTAAATACTGATGCAGTTAAAAAGATTTAAACAATCACCTAAATCACTGCGCCTTAAAAGCAACAAAACTGAGCCAAGCATTTGCACATGTTCACCTCAAAAGATGGCTTTTAGTGGCTTTGTTCCAGAGCTTCCTCTATTATTTTCTCATTACCTGAGAAGATTGCTGGGCTTTGTAAATGACTCTGGGTGCCATAAAAAATATTTACTTTAACCCTCTAGGGGACATTGTCTTAGAAAATATGTTTGTTAGGATCTGGATTATTGAATAGGTCTTCCTGAGGTGGCCATTTTATGTCATCTACTGAAAGGCATGCTTAGTCTTATTCTGGGAGCAAGACAGAAGACAGAGCTAAGAAAAGCTTTCCAGTTTATGAGAAAAGCCAGGGATTTTGTTTTTCTTAAACCTCAACTTGAACTCAGATTTGCCAGGTATTACAAAAGCCTTTGCGATATGGTCTGGGTGGACCAGTGTAATGTGATCATGTCCTTGTACTCATCAGCAACCACAGAAGTAGAAAGTGGATTAACTCTTTGAACACGTAGGTGACAATAATTCTCCTTCTGGGAACGGACCTAATACAAGAAATTTTGCCAGTACAAACTAGGTATTTTGCAGAGTAATAAAATTATGATATAAAAGGGTAAAATCTGATTACTGTTCACTAGACAAGGAGCTGGAGAACCATCCCTCTTGTGCTATGTAAGGAGAAACCATGGTGACTTTAAATGGCTGCTTGTGTCAGGGTCTCACTTAATGTCTTGGTCTTTGCTTTCCTATTTCTCAAGTGAGAACTTTGGAGAATATGCTGACAAAAAGCTCTTCTATCTTGAATATTTTTATGGCCCAGATTGTAAGATGCAAGTGTCAAGTAACAGAGGGAATGCTTCTCAGGGTTTCAAAAAGTCTGGTGGTAATTGCTAAATACTAAAGTATTGGTACTCCTTTTGGTCATGTAGAACATTTCCAGTTTTTCACGACATCATACTGAATATTCTTGTATCTGAGTTTTTTTCTTTGGAATAAATTCCCGATCAAATATAGATCAAAGGTAGTCATCTATAAGATGTTTATTACATTACCAGAACAAACCCAGCAAATTAAACTCTCACCAGATATGTGATTTTCCCCCCACTTTATTACAAATTCCCCTCAATGGATATTATAACAAAAATAAATCAAGATCAATATGAGAGTTTTGAAAATGAATTACAACAAAAAATATGAATATATATTTTTATATATGTAGTATTCCCCCTTTCATTTTCCCTGAAAGTCAATTTCCTGCCTTAATTTAAATAATCTCACCTTATTTATAAGAGCTTTCAGCTTTTGGTAGCCCCTTTGTGATACATCAATGCAGACCTCAATCAAGGTTGAGTGCAACTATTCTGTCCCCAAGACTCTGGCAGTTGGGGATGCTCCCATTTTGTAACGAGTATTCCCAAATGCCAATCTAATCTCTCTACTGTGCAGAGGATATGTAGAAAGGATCTGGAATATCATATAAACTAAGCCTGTCATTAGAATTGAAACCAGAAAGGCCTAATGTCTTGCCCATCATTGTGCAGCTCTTCATAATTAAATGTAGAAAATTCTGGATTGAAGAATGTTCACGAAGAGTTGTCAGAATGGAAAATAAAAAGAAGTAATATACATGGCATTGAAGGAAATAAAACACTGAGTCATTTTTTTTTTTTTAATCTTCTTCTTTTCAAAATACATATTAGACTTTCAAAGTCTAGGTCTGTCATTTAGGAGACTCATGGTAACTTTGTGCAAGTTAATTTATCTCTCAGGATCTCAATTTTCTCAAATTATAAAATAAAATAAAAACCCTCTTAGATTGAATCAAACCTCAACTTTCTTCTCAAGTTCACATTCAAATATTTTCTCTAGGTCATACTAGTGGCCTGTTAAAAAGACTGTTTTTAAGGAGAGAATTATCGTGAATCCAGGAAACACTAAGATTTTCATCTTTGTGCACTTTTTAAAATTGTCAACAACCAAAAGATGGCAGATAAAAGGCCCAAGTTTTATTTTCCAAGTCATATAACCAGGCCAAAATTTAAATACAATGTTGAAGAATAAAATATCAACCTACTCTGTTGAATTTGGACTTGGGTCCTACAGTAGAAATTATTATACCATATGGGGCAGAGAGTGAGTGGGGTTTATTCTCATGGAAATGTTGGGATCTCCTCAGCCAAAGTGAACTTTACAGACTTTCACACAATTTCTGAGGGGCCTATGGTAGAGTATGAGTGCTTTAGATCCATTCCCAAGAAGTCTTATTTTCTTTCTCAGATTTATTCTAGAAAAATGCGTAAGACATGGCACCTGGGTGGCCCAGTCAGTCAGACAGCCGACTCTTGGTTTCAGCTTGGGTCATGATCTTAAGGTCCTGGGATCCAGTCCTTCGATGGGCTCCATGCTCAGCAGGGAGTCTGCTTTCGGCTCCTCTCTTCCTCTCCCTCTATCTCAAATAAATAAATGAATCTTTAAGAAAATGTGTAAGACACCAACTCTGGTATCAAGGAGAGGGTAGTGCAAGAGGCAACAATAATCCATGGTAATTATAAAACAATTTAGTAGGCAAGGTAATGGAGATAAGATTAAGATACAAAGGAATAAAGTATTCTCATCTATCCCAGCTTTGGGAGAGGAAGAGTATTCAGAGAAGGTTTCTTTCTTTCTTTCTTTTTTTTTTTTTTTTCAGAGAAGGTTTCTAAGGAAAGAAAACTCTAGAGACGCTAGGTGATTTGCCAAAGACCACACTGCTAATTAGTTACAGAGCAAGCACTGGAATCTATATTTAATCTCTTTCCTGAGTGTCTATTTTTTTTTAAGGTTTATTTATTTGAGAGAGAGAGAGAGAGAGAGAATACATGTATATGCACCATTTGGAGGGAGAGACAGAGGGAGAGAATCTTCAAACAGACTCCCTGCCAAATGGGGAACCCCACATGGGGCTCCACTGGGTGGTCTACATGGGTAGGGTTGGATGTTACAACCTTAAGATTATGACCTGAGCTGAAACCAAGAGTTGGATGCTTAACTAACTTAGCCACCCAGACATCCCACTGTGTGTCTAAATTCTAACCTACTTTAAGGAGATGAAAATGGAAGAAACTTAGATGATGCAGTGTTCTTTCCTCTACCCTATAAAACCTAAGTATGCTTAATATTTGTCTGCTTATAGTAAAAGAAATTCAAGTATCCCCTGTTCTCTTACTGTCAAAACTTTTCCCTTTCATCAAACGGTTGCCTGTTTATTGACTGGCTGCTATTTAGGTGTCTTCTTCTGAAGAGCATCACAGTGTCCTAGTTTTAACAAACACATTATATTCCTTTGCTTTCTCACACTTAACATATCAGGTGTGACAGTCTGAGGGGATGTGTGTTAAAGGCAATGGGTAATTATTTGCTGCTAACAATAATCAGCCTATGTTAGCTGGCTTTATTATTAATATTTGCTGAACCATACTGAGGAAGGTAAATCCATTATTTTATAAGGGCATTAAAAGTCAAAGAGCCAAATTTTTTCTTTTTCACTGCCTAGTCTAAACTATTCTTTATCTCTCTGCATAGACAATTCATTAACTCCTCAAGGGCAAAGATAATTCTTTACTCATTTTTTTTTCATCTCTCCAGAGTACCTGGCACATGAAAGAAATGTATCCCAGGTATCTACTACCCTTTTAGGCTGGGATACAGACTGAGATAACATGGAGCAGGCCTTATCTTAACCTGGAGCCCAGTTCAGCTGAACCCCAAAGGACTCAGAAACTTGTGAGCGAGAAATGTAAATATTTGTTGCATGACATTAGGGTTGTGTGTTTGTTACTGAAGCATTATCATAGCAATAGCTAACAGATATGAACATATAATTGATGGCTCAGTATACTGAACGTTTCTCCAAGTTAAACCTACCAGTTGATCCCACTACTTGAGTTATATACTTACCAAGAGTCAGTGTCTTTATTTCCATACTTGTGTGTCAGCTGTACCCATTATTTGAATTACATCATTTACTCTGTTATTGTAGTCAATGAATCATGTTAGAGAAAAACTTGTTTCTATGTAACTAAGTTGAACACTTTTTTTTAAGAGATTTTATTTATTTATTTGACAGACAGAGATCACAAGTAGGCAGAGAGGCAGGCAGAGAGAGAGGAGGAAGCAGGCTCCCTGCTGAGTAGAGAGCCCAATGTGGGACTCGATCCCAGGATCCTGGGATCATGACCTGAGCCGAAGGCAGAAAGTCAGAGGCTTTAACCCACTGAGCCACCCAGGTGCCCCTAAGTTGAACACTTTTTAAAAACTTGGTGAAAATGAATTGTTAAAACATTTTAAGTCAAACGAAGTGTTGGTGAGAGCTTTTAAAATGACCGGAGAGGGGTGCCTGACTGGCTTAGTTGATGGAGCATGAGACTCTTGATCTCAGAATTGTGAGCTTGAGGTCCACACTGGGTGTAGAGAGTACTTAAAAATAAAATAAAAAAATAAATGTTAAAAAAAAAGACTGGAAAAAATCTAAAAAGATCTTAATTCAGATTGTTCCTTACCTGCTTACATTTTCTTTTTCTTTTTAAAGAAATTAAAACTCAGCATTTTAGATGATGCTACATATGGTTTAATGCAAGAAAGGTGAGTTAAATTAGAATTATTGGAGATAGCCTCATGGAAAAGGCCTTGACCCTTAATGAAAGATTGCTGAGCACGTGCTTATTTATGTATTTAAGGTAAAATAAAATGCTTAATCTTATTTGTGTATGTTTTTATGATTTCCTTTTATAACTAAACAAAAATCACCTCAATTCCTTTATTAAGAATCTCAAGTTTCCTAGTTTTGGCTTTTCATAGTAGTTGACTGAGTTTCAAGAATGCTGGGAGTTTCTAGTTATTTGAACATTTTGTTGTTGTTTTCCCTACAAAATCATACCCCAGAATCATCTGGATTTGAACAAATCCATGAGTGGAAAGGAAAAGACAGCCACAACTCTTGTGTTTTCACCTGGTTTTTTGGTTTCCACTAAATGAAACCACCATATACATTATTTACCTGAAAACCTAAATCTTTGCAAAGTATGTATGAAACAGAGCCAATTATAAGGAAAAAAATCGCTAACATTTTCCATGCATCTAGACTTGGCTTGAGGTTTGGGAAAACTTGGATTTGTTTCAGAGTTTTAAAGAAAATATTGCATATATTGATTGATGAACCATGCTGCTGGTAGTGGTTTCTGAGATGCTGATGGTCACCTCCTGGGAACCATTCTGAGATGAATGCTCTGTGACATTTTAGGATCAAAAATCAATCTATAGGTGATGACATTCAATCACCACTGACTAAAGTTGGAATTGAAAAGAGAGTTCCAACTGGAAAAGCAAGCTTCACACCACATTTCCCATAAGTCAATGGCTTGGAGTGTAGGGACTAACTACACAAAGAAATCCAAGAGCCATTCAACACCAGCTCACCAACAGTTTGGGACACATGTGAGTAATTTGCAAAAAAAGGGAGTTTTGGCTCAGACGTTTGGGCAATTCTAGTTTTCAGAGTGTCAGTACTCACCTGGACAGAAAAGGTAGATTGGGGGCTTGGCTTTAATAAAGTATACAGACTCTAGACAGGTTCTAATACAATGAGATTATCATAGGCCCGTAAAACAACATATTCAAAGATACTGAGTTATGGCTAAAGAAAGTCAGGTGGTAGTCTTTAAGGACATTCTTCCACTCCAGGATATTATTTTGCATTTTCTTTTTCATATTTTGAGAGAATGGGGGAATTCAACTATTTGTTCCAGGCAGATATGAAGAAATTCTTGGGTTAGAGTATAAAAAATGATGTGATAAATGATGTGTTGGCATTTATAAGCATTTATAAGCATACATAAGCATACAAGCAGGCTGGTAAAATTGAAGATCTAAGATTGTTGTTGTTCTCATTCAATTAATAAACTAATACCAGAAAATGCATCAGGAAGATTATTTTAATATTGCTAATATAAACTATGTCAAAGTAGGGGATGAAATATTTCCCTTTTCCCCTACTTATTTCGGGTTTATTAGCTGGGGCCATGTAACATAGACTGATAGAAGGCAGATTAATAAGAGGAAAAAAACCCACAGTTTATTAATGTGTACAGCACACATCTATGGGAGAAAACTCTGTGATGAATAACTCAAAGAAGTGGATAGAACTTGGGCTTATACAGCATCTTAACAAGGACAATAAATTTGTAGAGAATGGGCAAGACAAAGGAAAAGGATTTTAGGCTTCCAGAGGCAGAAAACTTTGGGAAGGGAAATATTTGGATGTAACTAATGGAAGTTAAGGACTAGTTAGTAAAGGTTGTTATGCAGATCCCTCCAATCCACTCCTTGGGCTGATAAAGATCTAGATTTGTTTCCTGTAATCAACTTCTGTTCTTCCTAGTAGAGGGAGGAGAGGGAGACACCTTTACAGATTTATGTCCTGTTTTAGGCAGATAGGAGGACAGAGAGTTTTTCTTCTATTTCAATTGTCTTCAGCTCAAAATAATCCTTATGCCAAAACAGTGGATTTTGAGGTGGCATGTTCTGCTGCCCTCCTTCAAGCATAATTGTGCTTGAAGATATCCATGTAACAATAAAAAATAACCAAAATGAGGGCTCTATGATACAATGAAGAAATTTCTGGAATGGGAATAAAATGCCACACTGAGTGTAGACTATACTACTTCCCAGTCTTACGACCTTTGAGAAAATTTGGGGGGCACTGCACCATGTTATTATCTGAAAACTATGAATTCAATACAAAGTATCAATACAACTATTAACCAGTTGTCAAGAACATATCACAATACAATACATAAGAGCAATCTGTATCCTAATACCACCTTACCTTTGCTTAGCACTTTACAATCAATTGAATGACACAAATATTGACTTATTTGGATATTCACTCAGTACTTAGACACTTCAATGTCTCCAGCTATTTGGTAGAATTATTTGCTTTTAATAACAGGTGTTTGGTGTCTTTTGAATAACACTGGAAACTGTGACACTGATATTTTGGAGAGGGAGCGGTGCTGAAGGAACTCCATCGCCAACTCTGCACAGGGTTCAGTGGCCTGCAGCCCCTGTAGTTGATAAGTATTCTTGAAAGAAATGGCTTTATTAAGCACTCTGTTGACAGGCTGCCCTTATGATCTGAGCAGATGGCAGTCACTGGTCTCTTTGCTTCTTTCTTCCCACAAGCCCAACTGTCTTTATACCTAGAGAAATCAAAGTGAATAATATATAGCTATTGGTAACCGAAAAACACAAACTCCAGCCTTTTTCTATTTTAATTGGACCCTCAAGCAGGGAAACAGGAAGAGAGTGGCAGCTACAACACTCAGCTTCAGATGCTTTGTCTTCTGCATATGGAAACAAAGAGTCCTTTATTCTGTTCTCAGTATGGTTATTTTTCACACAGGAAGGGATGGGGCAGTTGAAAGAGATAGACTTCATCCTTGCCTGATTCCATTCCATCACATCTCCATTATCCCTTTTATTTCACATTAATTCTCCCCTTACTGTTCGTACCTTAGAAATATTTGTGGATGCTTTTTATTGTTATACTCTCTTAACTGATGATGAGCCAAGCTCTACATGTTTAATTGTTTTTATTTTTCCCCTTTTAACAAATTTAGCTCAGTGGTGAAGTAAAGCAAATGGGCTTTGGAATCAGATCTGATTACAGTTTTCCTCATTTACTTTGAAACATGCTACTTAACATTGGGATATACCTCTCAAGACTCAGATTCCTCACTTGAGGAAATGGGGAAGTCTCAGGACCTTTCTCAGAGTCTCCTGGGGTCATTACGTGAGATCATTTCTCTGACGTGATTACTCAGTCCCAGATTATAGGCTAACATTTCAGTAAAAGTTTTATGAAAAATATTTCTATTTCTTATAACTGAAATACTTAAAATTTCCCAACCTCAGGCAGTTTCTTGGGTTCAATAATTCATATGTGGTAGTATATAGAAGGAGACTTTGACATTCATGCTGGTTGGTTTTATTAAAGTGAATGGTCATTCAGTTCAAGAGATTGAGACAGCAGATTCCTCCCACCCCACCCTACCCTACCAGAGAAAATAGCAGCTTCTAAATTATAAGGCCTAACCACCACACAAGAGAGAAGAGCTGTGTGTGGAGTCCTCTTTTGGGGTCATCTTTAAAAAAGGACATGGAGGTAGGGAACTTTGCAGCTCTACATTAATTTCACAGCTTGAGAAAGTTATGTTGATATGCACTAGACATGGTAGTGTTTTAGGATAATCTATCTGTTGACACATTCCTGTGTCATCCATTAAACTTGTTACTCGGTGGGATAGCTATACAACTGATGAAAGGTCCAGCTAGCTCACTGGCTTTCATCTGGAGTGAAATACATTTTCTTAGTACATTTCAGCATTAAGATTTTATTTTCTTAAAATAAAGTTGGATTGAAGCAGAGAAGGGAAACGATGATGCAAAAAACAAAGTGAAAACATATAGTACTGTTCTGTGCTTGCTGGGTATGCTCTTTGGGACTAATTATAAATGTAAATTTCTGTTATGAATAAAGTTTCCCTTTTCTTTTATGCTCCATCTGTCAGGATGAACCTGGCAGGGACCCGTAGGGTTATGGAAGAATGAGCTGCATTCATTTCTGAGTTTTTGGTATCTCATATTCTACAGTCTAAATTGGTCTCTAAATCTGGCAGAGCACCTGGTGGGCCTTGGTGTTCGTGGGTGGAGAATGAGTGGGTTGGAGCCATATCTCTTTCACCTTCCTTTAATTCAAAGGTCAGCATAACTTTTGAAGTTAAAGCTCTGATTGAGAAAAATTGAGGAAGTAGCTGGGAGTGAGAGGGAAGTAGGGTCATTTCACTGTTGTGGCAAATCCCGTGTCAAACTGATTCTTTACCCCGTCTGTCTGGGATGGACCTTCACATATGATTGAAGAACAGAGAGTCCTTCCCCAAGGTTTTTGTTGTTGTTGTATTTTTTTTTTTTTTTTGTACTGTGATTGAGAAAGAAAAAAAAAAAAGATGGCCATTTGAACAGTTTTATAAGCTAAAGCTATGAAAGCTGTAATTTGACAAACTACGTGGGTGGCAATGTTGTTTAAGACGGAAAAGAAAAGATAATTATGGGAAAAAAAAACATCCAGACACACAAATCAGGAGATGCTAATTACATAAGATGGTTAATTTAGGAAATACAGCTGAATTAGAGTCAAATTTCATATGACTCAGATCTTAAAGCAGCAGCAAAATAACCAGAGAGCTTGGGGCAGTCTGGCATATGTTTTAGAGGGATAAAAACATATCAGTAATAGCTAATGTTTGTTGAATGCTTAATATGTACTAGGTATTATGCTTTTTAATATTTTATCTTATTTATTTCTTAAAACAAACTCCTAAAGTAGTATCATTTTTACCTATTTGTCAGGTAAGACAACTGAGGCACAAAGTAGTTATACTGTCCAAGAGGCAGGACAGGAACCTATGTCTTTTTGACCACAAAGCTTCTTATATACCAAGAGTTCCCTCTCAGAGAATCTTATATAATTCTGCAAATGAGAGGATTTCTCCTCAGAGCCAAATCCAAGATCCTGTATTCAAAAGAATAAGGAAGTGGGAAGAAACCTGTATGTCACTTGCCTCATATCTATTTTTCTTCTTCCCCCTCTTCCAAAGAAGTTTGGAACCATAACTAGAGATGTGAAAAGCCCCATCGCTATGGGATAGTATCGCTCCTCATGTTAAGACCAAACTCATTTCATGTCTTCAACAATGTATTCACTATTTTCAGCACAATGACTCCACATTTTTTTAGCACCTCAAATATTTATACCAATTTGTCTGCAGCAAGTATCAGTGACAAGTGGAGATAAAGTATTATTTATGCTGAGATATCCAATTTTTACTTGTTTGGCTGCTTTCTTGAAAGATGATGCTTTGGAAAATAAAATGCAACATTTATCTTTGTTTGGTTGACTATGGGAGGTGGAGCTTGCTCTCCTCACTCTGACCCAGTTAGTTCAGAGAACTGAGACTTTGCAGACCATCCCCCATTCAACCCATGGCTCCATAGCCCCAGCACAAGAGAGACATTTATTTGCAAACCACTCTTTGAAATGCTAGGGTAAACTCGTTTTTTTTTTTTTTTAAACTTGTTTTAATATAGATAAAAATAGATTGAAGAATTATTCTCCACAAGTTGTAACCTATTTCAAAGCCAATGGATCAAAAACCATTGCAGTTTTTGGATTTGCATGGGGACTGCAACATCACATTGTCACTATTTGGGGATAGGAGGAGGAGAGAAAGAGAGCAAATGACAGATGGAAGGGAACAAAATGGCTGACAGTTTCAAAGGGCAAGTATAGAAGACTCTCTGGATTTGACCCTTACCACATTATTATTTATGGAGTATTTTAAAGAATAATTTAATTAATTCATTTATTCAACCAATATTTATTGAGCACTTACCATGTGCCAGAGACTATTTTGTCATATAGGTATATAACAACGAAGAAAAGAGACAAAGTTCATCCCCTCTTGAAGCTGCTATTTGAATGGGAGAAACAGATAAGAAATGAATAAACTAGAATATAGTACGTCAAAGAGTAACAGTACTGTAAAAAAAAATAGAGCAGGATTTTTCTTTAAAGATTTTATTTATTTATTTGACACAGAGAGATATCAGAAGCAGGCAGAGAGGCAGGCAGAGAGAGGAAGGGAAGCAGGCTCCCCGCTGAGCAGAAAGCCCAATGCGGGGCTTGATCCCAGGACCCTGAGATCATGACCTGAGCTGAAGGCAGAGGCTTAACCCTATGACCCACCCAGGCACCCCTAGAGCAGGATTAAGAGGAGAATGAGCAAGGCCACTGCACACTGTTGTGTGGTTTGTTCACTGCACAAAGGTATCCAGCTGAGGGGCTGAATGGCAGTGGGAATTAACAAACATCTTGAGTCCCACATGTGCAGAATGATTGTCATAATTGTCTGGCGATGAGGGTTGGGATATTAGCAAAGGTTAAATTAGAACACTTTAAAAGCAGTGTTGGAGAATCCATCCTCTGTAGGTCACGACCTGTTTCAAAGTCAGTGGATAATAGCCATTACAGTTTTTGAATTTGCATGGGAACTATGAGATCACATACTACTAAATATTTGGGGATGGGGAAAGGAGAGAAAGACCGTGAATGGCAGATGGAATGGAACAAGATGACTGATGAAGTTTCACAGGGAGGGTATGGAAGATTGTTTGTCTGGATTTGGTCCTCACCTTAACACTGTTATTTATGTAATATTTTGAAATTTAATTTAATTCATTCAGTTATTGAACAAATACTTGTTGAACACCTCCTACCAGACCCTTTGACACTTCCCAATTCTTGATTCAAGGTTTGATGGATGATTTTATTTGAAGATATGATTAAAGTAGTCTGGGGCCTCTCCTTTTCCAAAACAAACTTTTGGAAGTTTCTTTCCAGTGACTTGTAGGTGACCTAATGTGAATGTTTTTATTTTCAAATTTGGAGCCTCAGAAAACCTAATGTTGGTGATGAAAATCAAAGACATCTAGACTTTCTGTAGGAACAACTGATTTTTATAAATGCACTGTGCAATACAAAAATTGCTACATTAGTTTCTTTTTGAATATTTTACTTTTAGTCTGAAAACTCTGAGGAAGACTGATAACCTTATCCAATTGTGGGCTTAGTTAACCTAATTTGAAAACAGTACTTACCTTCTATTTTTGCCCAGTGGGTTGAAAAGGACCTTGAAACATCCCCATGAGTGACATGGCAAAGAGAATGCAGGAAATTATTTTCCTCCTTTTTGTCTTCACCAATTATTCAATCAATTGGCCAGTTTTGATTGAGTACACAGAGGTAGGTGGCATTGTGCTATTTGAGTATGGGGTATTGAAGAATAACCCTAGAATAAACTTTCTGAAAAAAGCATGGCTCAAAATGTACCTGCTGGAGAAACTGTGGCTTCTGCTGCTGACCACAGGATTCTGGAGTTGGCACGACTACTAATTTTGGGTCAGATGTTCAACCCTGCATCCACGGCAACCCTGCTGCCACAAGCAAAGAGAAAGCTCTTCATCCCCGCTCTCTCATATCACCAGCCACGGGGTCAAAGTCAAGGTTGGGTGACTTTGATTGGAAGAGCTCCTCAGCTTCTGAATCCTAGGAGGAAAGGATGCTAAGAAAGCGACCAGCTGTCATTGCTGTTTTCTAAAGGTGGTCTTTGCTGTCCACCCAGATTAATGATAAACTGTGGAATTCTCTAAGCTTAAAAAGGGGTTCCGACACTTAGTAGCCAAAGTAAGTGGTGAATTGTCACTACAAAATCAGTCAGTCAGAGAAAAACAAATAGCATATGGTTTCATTCATATGTGGAATTTAAGAAACAAAACAAATGAGCAAAGGGTAAGAAAAAAAAGAGATAGAAAGGCAAACCAAGAAACAGATTCTTAAGTATAGAGAACAAACTGATGGTTAGTGGAGGGGAGGGAGGTGGGGGATGGGCTTAATAGGAGATGAGGATTAAGGTGCACACGTGTGATGAGTACCACATGATGTACAGAAGTCTTGAATCAGTGCACTGTACACCTGAAACTAATATTACACCATAAGTCAACTAACTGTAGTTTAACTAAAAACTTAAAACAAACAGAAGGAATCTAAGTAAATACTTTTCTCTCAAGCTTATTGATTCTTATCTATGTATGTTGAATATGGCGGAGGGATTTTAGATTTCATATTACTGGTCCGTTCTTTGTAAGGTTACATTTTTCTAGTCAACCATCCAATTATTCTTCTTCTACTTCATCTTATGTGAGGGGCCAAAGATTATTTCATATGCCATTTGCCTTTTTAGACAGCAAATAGAAAACCATTGGGCTGATGCATGAACATTGGAAAATAATAATTTTTGAGGATTTGCATATATGTTATAGAAACATTGTGACAGATGACAGAAAAGTCTTTTCTAAAAACTCAACTATTTTAACTAAAATAACATTTTTTAAAGATTCGACCTGTGGGATATATTAAAAGGGAATTAGAAATATATTAAAAGAATATAAATTATATATAAATATTAATATATAATAAATATTATATATTAATATATAATAAATATAAATATATAATAAATATAAATATAAATTTATTTATATATTAAATATATGTTATATACATAAATATAAATATATTAAAAGGTAATTAGAAAATTTTTAGTGAAGCATCACTAATGACAAGTGAGATAATAAACATAATAGAACATGTACAATTAGAAAAACTTTTTGAGGCCCCAATAAAAACAGAAATATAGGTTGGAATATATTCTCTATAGGTTGGAATAAACCATGAAAATGAACATCTGAGATTGAGACTCATCTTCCATAGATATTATAAAAAATGATGTATGGTGACAGATGATCACTATATTTAACCAGGGTGAGCACTGAGTAATATCCAGACTTGATGACTCACTATGTTGTACACCTGTAGCCAATATAACATTGTAGGCCAACTATATATCAATAATAAAAAGAGATGAAAAAAATTTTGATCTTTACAAACTTAAAAAATAAAACATACATGAGAAACCACTTAATATATTATTGGCATAGTCAAAGGACCTACTATATAAGTGATGAAACTAAAATAATTCTTCGCCAAATTCTGAAATAACACTGATGCTGCTGGCTTAAGTTCAGAGCCACACTTTATAGAGGGCATCACCATCACCACCACCAACTCCAGCCTGAGCAGAAGCATCATTTTCTTAAGACTGTAATCAGCATAATGAAGAACAATTGATTAGGGACTGAGCTTGTCATCCTAAGATGTGTATTATTGGTTGGATATCAGACTCAACTTCACTGCACATAGCTGAGGCTTTATTAACTGAGGGACACCGAATGCCAAGACCTGTGAAATGTGTCCTAACTGCCTGGGCTGGATTGATTGGCTTCATCATGCAATATTCAATAAACTTCCAGATGTCTCATTCCCCTCTGGTGCTATGGGGACCCAGGAGATGAACAGCTGATAAAAACAGAGTTATGGAGTAGGAGAACTTAGCCTTACAACTTCCTGGGAGCTCACAGGGCTGTTTGTACATAGTTTTTCTAGCACACATAGTCTAAGAACTGGTTCCTGCAGTGGGATGCCTGCCTGGGCACAAGGAGAGGTCCTAAAGATTTCTTCATTGGTGTTTCTGGTTCTGTTTGCTCCAATCAAGCCTAGTCCACAAAAAGTTTGTGCTGGGAAATGCAAATAGCGAAATCAATGGTTTTTTCACTGTTTTGTTTTGTTCTGTGGGGCTTCCCTTGTTCATCTGTGGAGTCCCAGGTGTCCCTCAAGGGATATCTGGATGGCCTGGCTGCCCCCTGCTCCAGCCAGCTCAGTTCTGCTTTCATCTTTTATATATTTGGACTCGGTATGATTTTATTTTTGAAACATAATTCTACTGCTAAAAAAAAAAAGAAGAAGAAGAAGAAAAGAAGCAAGCTTTGGAGATCACCAGCATAAAGAAAAATTCAAAGGACCAATTTCTCCCTCCCCTCCTCTCCTCTTCCCTTCTCTTCTCTTGTAAAACTGTTTATTCCAAATGTTCTTGGCTTCTGTAATAATAACTAACCCATGGTGCTTACTACACATCAGGCACTGTTCTGGGGGATTTGCATATATTAAAGTCACTTAATCCTCAAGACAGCTCCATAAAGGAGGCACTGTTTTTACCTTTACTTTACAGGTGAGGAAATAGGGGAACAGAAACATTTTGCAGCCTGCCCACAGTTTATGCATCCAGAGCTCGGACCCAAACCCAGGCAGCCCAGTTTCAGAATCTGTCCTTTAAACTGACTTCGTTACATGCATCTCCCTCTGTAAGCCATTTTGTGTTGCTCTGTTTTTCTCTCCACCCCTTAACTTTTTGAGCAATGATGTGGTCTCTGATTTAAATGAAATTCTTAAGAGGTAGGGACTAGCTACAGATTCAGGATTAAATTTTGTGACCCACATAACATCCTGCACAATTGTTACCCTTTTCAACAAATTCCTGAAGCTTATTAACAGATAGTCACAGTGAGCGTGTTGGAAGACTTATGCATATGACATGATTATCTCCCCAAACTTTTTTTTAAAAAGATATTTATTTATTTATTTATTTATAAGAGATCACAAGTAGGCAGAGAGGCAGGCAGAGAGAAAGAGGAGGAAGCAGGCTTCCTGCTGAGCAGAAAGCCTGACACAGGGCTCTGTCCCAGGACCCTGAGATCATGACCCAAGCGGTAGGCAGAGGCTTTAACCCACTGACACACCCAGGCGCCCCTATCTCCCCAAATCTTAATGGTGATGATGATAAGGCTAAGAGAATAATTGCTTAAGACTATCACGTGCTTATGGCTATCATCTGTGGACAAAGGTAGGAAGTGGTCCTTTTTCCATTTCTGTTTACCCTCTACCCCCTAAGAACGTAACTCTCAGTTTTCCCTGGATCTGCATATCTGTCCAAATCATAAGTGTTGCTCAAAAAACATGTATGGGGTACTAAATGAAAGGCTCTGAGTATCATCATTTAAAATCTCCACGTACACTCATTCTTCCAAAGTGCTCAGCCTTAGGAAATCATTTCACCATCTTTCAGGTTGTTATGATAACTGGGCTGGGATTGGCATATAATTTGCTATTCATCTGGACTAAGTGCAGAAAAGTTCTGATCTGTTCAGCTGGCTTTGTCTCTTAGAGGTGCCACGCTTCCTTCTTGTCATCGTCTTCCCTGAGGCACAAAAAAGTGGATCTCTAATTTCTCAGAGAAACTTACAACCCTGGAGAGTTGTTCTGAGTAGTTTCCCCTTCGGTACTGCAAACTGGCATTGTTAATCACTCTCACAGGAAGGAGAGTCAGCAACAATCATGTTAAAAAAGGGGTAATAGCCTTTATTGAGAGTTTGTGTGTCAGGCAATTTGCAAGGGACTTTATGCATATTATCGCATTTAATCCTGATGCCAGCATCTCAATCAATGAACACTGGATAAAAGATGAGCAATGACACTATGCAGTGACAATCATAATAATTGTTTCCCACTTTCTGTAAAAGGAAGATGATGTTCAAAGAGGTTTAGTAACTTCCCTGAAGTTTTGGTCAGGTAGTAATTGTTAGTTTGCTCTGACAACCTAAGCCCGTAGGAGTAGCCAAACTATTATGGTTCTTCTCAGTTTGAAGCTTCAATAGGATGACCGTGAACTGAGCTTCATTCAGACATCCTATGGCAGAAGAAACAAGGGAAGAGTGGCATCTCTTCTCATAGGTAGAGTCCCTAGATTATAGGTTGAGGGCTGCTAGTAATACATTCTTTAGTACAAGTTACATATGGCTCCGTGACTGGCGACAGAAATTCCTCTCCACTGGGAATTTCTTACCTAAGAAAATATATTTTCCCAACCCCCAACTTTCAATCCCCTTACCTTTTGAGAGAATCTAGAAACATGTTCTTCCATCGCCGACCAGTAGATGGCAGCAAAAGTCCACCCTAGACTCCCGGAGTTTGGCTTCTGAGCTCCTCCTCCGCGGTGTGAAGCTGTAGGCAGTTTTTTAAAAATACAATCATCCACGCTCCTTACCTGACGCGTTGGAGGGGCTGATTTTCCAGGTCACACATGTCTTATTACTTTCGAAAATAATCATGTGGAAAGGCTTTTCATTGTGTTTGCTGCTACATTTCTGCACAGTGGTGACTGTCAAGCCCAAATCAAACTAATAGCAGGGGGAAAGAAAAAGACGCCTACGACCCTCGAGAAGTGCAAATAATTTCTGTTAAGAATGTTCCTCATGGGTTTTCAAAGAAGTTTTCATCACCCAATCTGATCAGTGAAGCAGTCTTGTTCATAAATTATTTATCAGTCTCTGTTCTTGATCTCATCTTTCGCACCATCGAAACAAGAAAATCCAACTTTGGGTGGATTCTTTTTTCAGAAAATCTGGAGAGAAACATTTCTTAACCACCCTTCACTGTCGGAAGTGAGGCACACCCATCATGTAAACCCTATACAACAAAAGGATTGTTTTGGCTTGTGTTTATCTTTTCATTAGAATTTTCTTTTTGAAATTTGAAATTTTGAAATTTGGCATTTAGTCTCAGTGTTAATTTAATTTTCGGCTTGCTGTCAGTTCGTTGTTCTGGGTGAAGTGTTGTGTATTTTATGGACAGGGTACTGTCATTGCTCTAAATTTGAACAAACTGGTTCCCTGACCTAGGGGAGAAAGCCCTTCAATGTAGATGCACGTTGGTTCTGCTCAACGATTAGCAAGCAAATAGCATCTCCATGTTTTGTTTCATTTTCTCTAAAATGGAGATCTTACAGGATTTTTGTGAGTATTATAGGAAATTAAATGAATTAATGTCATGAAACCTCTAGCTTAATACCTGTTAAAAATTCACTGTCAGCTGAATGTGAATTGAGAGGGTAAGGCTGGTGAGAGCCAAGAATTCTTCCAGTTCTAAGTGTCTAGGACTCTGATTAATTTCTTTCCATTCGCCTCAACCTGAGAGTTACAGATATCCATCCTAAGAAGGGTGGGGGCACTTGAAAGATGCTGAGAAGAAAATGTTCTGGAGGTTGAGAAGTTGATTCGCTGTGGAGAAGAGCAATCTTGTTTTTACTACGAAGAGGTGGCTGGGAGGTCATCATTGACAAAAGCTCATCATCCAATGATTGAGAGCAAATGGAAAAAAGAAGAAAAGTGATTTCAGGAGAAAGAGAGAAAATGAAAAACAAAGGCTCTGAGGAATGGAAAAGGGGCTGGCATCATTACCTGTACTTTGTTACCTTGAAGAATATTTCCAGGGTCTGGAACCAAAGGAAATGATGCTTTAAGAGCACTTCAAGAACCAGGTCAATGACATGTTTAATGCAGAGACTTTTAACCAAAAATCTCTTATTTTAATCTTGCCATTTATTTTGGAGCTAAATCCTGCATCAGGAGATAACATCATCCCTCACCAAATGTTTGTTTGGCAACCTATCCTAACAGGTTTGGTACTTCTGCTGACATATGGGACAATCCATTCTTTCTATGCCATGGCATTTCACAAATATTCCACACTGAATCTTTAAAATGTTTGCAGGGGTTCTAAGTCCCATTTTTCCGATGAGCAGAGATTTCAGAGAAGTTGATTTGACAACGACTCCAGAGTTAGGACTGAACGTCAGAGATCTGTGAGTTTCTCTCTCTCTCTTTTAATTTAAATTCAATTAGCCAACATGTAGTACACCATTAGTTTCAGTTGCAGAGTTCAAGAATTCATCCATTGCATATACCACCCAGTGCTCATCACATCACGTGAGTTTCTCTTATTGTGGCTGCTGCTGTGACTACAAAAACAACTAAGAAACAGTGGTCAAGTGTGAGGTCTTTGATGGTAGAGTGACAGCTTGGGTCCCTAGCTCCATTGCTGTTTCTGGGTTGTGAGGCTGTGCCCAGACTACTTGTCAATGAGGTTGGACTTTATGGTCACCATGGATAAGGGTGACCATGTTTTTACCACTTAGAGGTGGTTATAGTTCATCTTTGTTCATCCAGCAATAAGCATTAATTAAAAAATGGAATAAATGATACCTCAAAGAGGGAGGAAACAGAATGCTTCTTTTAAAAAAGATTTATTTATTTATTTTAGAGGGGGAGAGAGAGAGAGAGCGCGCGCACGGGGCTTGATCTCGCGACCCTGAGATCAAGACCTGAGCGGAAACCAAGAGTTGGGCCCTCAACTGACTGAGGCATCTGGGTGCCCCCAGAACGCTTTTGATAAAGATTTTGAAGGTGATGGTAAAGGCACTGTCATCATTTTCTGCACTTGGGAAGTATAGAGAAAATTTCCTAGGAGCTGAACAAAAGGAAATTAAGACAAGCCTGGAGTGAGTTCCTGGTTGAGATCCTGGCTTCTCATCTGTTGTGCAAGTTGACTACCTCTCAGAGCCTTCTTGTCCGAAAGCAGACATTGTAACAGGACAGGTAGAGCATTGTTTTAAGTACAAAATGAGCTTCTGTGTGGTGAAATGCTTCCCACAGTTCTGCAGCATGGAAGATGCTAGGTAATACATGTTACCTGTTACTACTGGTGCTCTCTCCCGCTGCGTGCCGCTACTACAGCTTAACTGTACCTCTGAGAACGCGCAGTTTTTGCCTAGGACTGAAGACTAATTTGGCCTTGAACATTCAGCTCATTTATACTTGGTGTAATCAGTAGGAAAACTTCCAGAATGTCAACAGAAGTACTTTTTTGTTTGTTCATTTTTGAAAGAAATCCTTCTGTAGCAAATACAGTGTTACAGCTTTACCTTGGCCTTAAACTTGAAACACATCCACGGGCTGTGTATGCTGCCATTGCCTCTCTTTGCCAGTTATCGGTTATGAATTGGATTTTCTGCCCCTGGGGATGGTCCTGACAGGAAAAAATATGACAAACAATTATGACATAGGACTCTGACCTACTTTCTGAAAATGAATACTCTGTATAAACCTGAGTAATATAATTAATGCTTTTAATATTAGATGTTGGTTTTTAGTGAACCACTGAACCTGTTGGCTCAGTATTTCCTTATCTGAACACGTAGGGGCTGGCCTGTCCCCAGCGATCGTCTTTTGGGCATTTATCATGGGCCGGGTCCTGTGGCAAGTGTGTTACATAGACATCTTTATTTAACTGACAGTAACCTTGTGAAGTACAGCTTATTTGTGTTCCATAAGGGAGGAAGCTGAGGCAAGACTTCTACATAAGCCATCGGAGGCTCTGTGGCACCGAGGTCTGTCCGACGCTGAAGCTAGTGTTTGTAACAACCACACCAGTCTCACATTACTATGAAGAATGCGTTCATGTCTAACATCGTGAGATCATACTTAAGATCCTCTTTCCTGTCATTGGTAACAGTGTGTTGCCCTATTGCCTTCAGCTTGAGGGGAAAAAAGACGATTTAACAAAAATAAACATGGTGGATAAGGGATAAATTCACACATCACCACTCAGGGGCAGAGAACTATAACGTTTTCATTTTCTATAACTCACCTCCATTTTGTTCTCAGGTACCGCCATGTTGCCTAGAGCACAACCTGTTTTATGGTCTTCTAGAATATTCCATGCAATTTGCTTGAATTTGCAAATGTCAGCATTATTATTTCAGCCACTGCCCAGTTTGAAGCTTCCTCACTCTGTGTGTGTGTTGGGGGGGACTCCATGTTTCAGGCTTCGCTATCTCACTTCTGTCTTCTCTTTGTGCCATGGGGTGCTGGGGAAAGCTATGGCCCATCCTCCTGGAGGGGAGAGACATCTGCACTTAGTACAGGAGCATCTAGGTGCTTGCTGGCCACTGCTGGTAAGGAAACTGCTCTAACTAGGCCCATGATAGGTCCTGATAGCTGCTCCTCAGGATCCACTTCCATAGATCTCTACAGCTTCTTTGTCCCAGCACCCAGCAGATTTCTAGCTCTTACTTATTCCTCCCTTGGGTGCGTGGAAACTGATGAATCTGCTGAAAGCCACAGAACAGTTGGCCAAGGAGGCATGGGAGAAGCTCCTCAGTTCCTCTCTCTGTCGCATCCGTTCACACCTTCCTTCAGCTCTACTTCTGCTGCCTTAGGTTGGCAAGCCTCCCTGCTCTAGGCCAAACACCGCAGGTGCAGAACCCACTTGAAAACAGAGGCAGCCTTTAACCCTCATCTTGGTTCTGCTAAACTTCTCTTGGTTTCTCCAGCCCACATCCCATCTTTGAGTTGGGAGGGGATTTCCCTCCACTTATGGGGAAAAACTTTCTTTATTTTGTATCCTAGCTCCTTCATATTCTGCATTTACTCTGTGGTCACGTCGTCATGTTTGTTTTGTATTCTGTAAAAATCTGAGTTTTCAGGAATGCCTTGCTGTCAGGAACACTGTTTAACTATGGATCTGTGGTGGAGGTCTGCTTTGATCAAACAAGTATTGAACAATGGCTTCCTTATTTTTGGCCTGTGTGCCTATCCCTGGAAGCAGTTGCAAATACTTTGGCTATAATTTGTTGAAGGGCAATTGGAAGCAATTAGAAGTCCCAAGTGGGGCAGAGAACTCTAGCTCCACCAAGATTTATGCTCACATTCTATAGTATAGGGTTTTTGCTGGAAAACCACCCATGTTTCTCACTTACCCTTGCATCTAAGTGTGGCCAGGTGACTGGCTCTAACCAATGAAATGTGGAAGAAAATTGGTGTGTCAATTCTAGGTTGACATGGTTTATACAAGGGTACACGTACTCTTTGCTCCTTCTTGTCCCCTGTCCACTAGCTGGATAATGTTAGCATCATCACTGCTGACCCTGGGAGCCCTGTATTAATACTAGTTGATCCTCTGTCACCTTGGGCTCCTGCATGATTGTATGTAGGAGATAATCCCTGCTCATCCTCCTATGGGGTGAAAAACAAACTTGTCTTCCCTAGTTAAGATTTGGGGGCTTTTTTTTTTTTTTTTTTAATATCAGTTAGTGCTACTTCAACTAGGAAAGCAGTAGTGAAAAGGTATGAGTGTGATATAGTTTTAAAAATTATGCCTGCTCTAGTAAATTTTCCTTATAGGGATGGTCTTGAAAACAGAGAAAATCTTCTCTTTCACTTTTTATTTGGACTATACATACGTAATACATGAATACATGTTGATGTTGGGTGAAAGGCAGGGATTGGCAAACTCTGGCCTGTGCCTTGTTTTTGTATGGCTAATGGGCAAAGTATAGTTTGTTGCGTTATTAGACAGTTGTAAAAAGCACCACCACCAGCAACAACAACAACAAAAAAACCCCCCCCCACACAAAACCAAAAAAAAGAGAAAAATATGTGACAGATCATATGTGCCCCTTAAAGTATACATTTTTACTATCTGGTCCTTGGCAGAAAATTTGCCATTCCCTGGTGTAAATGGTGGGAAACCAATGAGCTACATTGTATTGAGAAGACTAGTCTGAGCGTAAAGAATTGAATATGCTATCCTGGGTTGATCTGTGTGCTGTTATGATTCAGGCCTTTGAAATTGATAGAAGCTCTATGGAAAGTGTACACTTGACCTAACACTGGGAAAGATTTGCTCAATCTTCAGTTCCTGAGTCTGTAGGATTAAGAGCAGCTTGACTTTTTTATATTATTGACTGATTATTTTTGAAGCTGTTGGTCAGTTTGGTATTATACAGACACAGCTAGAGAGAAGAAACTGTTCTCTTTTGTTTATTTTGGCTTGATAGCTCCTGAAACCAAAGCCAATGACTCCTGGATTTATAAGGTGGATGAAACATTTTTTAACATTCAATTAGAAAATGAAATTCTCTTGAGACTTGAGTAACTGAAGCTGTAATGTTCTTTTCTTTTTCCATTTATATCCTCAGAAAAGTCAAGTACATTTGTCCAAAATAATCTAGATTAACCATCAGTCTCTAAATTTATTATAAATATACAATTTTTGGTAGGTTTTGCAGCCAAACCTACCCATTCTCTCCCCCGAGTCATTGATAATAATTAAGAGGCCATACTTGTGGTTTCTAAGAGGGACCAAAATTAAGACTGTATTATGATTAAGATTCTGCTTATGATACATGCCAATGGGCAAGATTTGTTTAAGGTGGCAGATTTTAATGATTGTGTGAAATACCTTTTTAAAATTTTTCTGCCACTAATTGTGTTATGATTAAATTACATCCACTGGAGTGTAATTATCTATTGCATAATACTTTTTATACATGGGTCCCCAGAAATTTGCCACTTCAATAGTGCTGACTGAGGGTTTGCTACACCTTCTTAATGATAAAACTTTCTTTTACATAGTTCGGTTTATCTTTTTTCCCCTAGGAACCCCTTAATAATCATTTTCAGAAGAATAAAATTCTAGTCTAGTTGTTTGTCTTGCAGATAGGATTTTTCATTTGGCCCTTGTGAATTCTGGGGCAATCATGATCATAGTGAGTTCCTGAGTGGGAAGGGTCCTACTCAACAGAGGTGGTGGGAAGTTTCTCCGAGAGATGGCACTGAGAGTTCATTTTTATTTTAGTTTCCGTTTTGATAGCTTTATGTTTTTCCAAGTCCCAGAACAATGGAAATCCAATCAGTGGTTCGTAATTGCCACCACCTATTTCCTACACTTTTATATTTTATATTTTATGTTTTAAATGGCTGTATAATTTTCTTTACCTCTGGGACTCTGGAGGCAAAGCATTCCAGTGTTGGTTCCTGCTTGCCCTTTTCTCCACATTTCGGCTTAAGAGTCATCATGGGAAAGACAATATATATCTTTCCCCTCATTTGATTCCTAAGAAGCCAGTACTGTGTCTGTCACCAGACCACTGTTTGCTGAAAAAATTAACGAATGACAACTCTCTGCTGCAGACGCTCTGAGATCCTTCTCCAAAATGGTGTTTTAAATTCTGGAGTTCACCTTATACTTCTGGAGCTTAAGTGGCTAGGTTATATCAACTTTTAGTTCTTTTGCTGCTCTAAGATTCTGTGATTTTAAACATGTGCCTTACAATTGATTTATTTTGCTTGTTCATTCAGTGAAATTTATTATGCACCTACTGTGTGCCAAGGTATGTTTTCATTTGTCAAAATCTATTATGCATCTACTGTGTGCCAAGGTATGCTCACAACGCAGTGATGATCACAGTTGAAATTGTCCCTGATCTCATGGAGCTTCTATTTTTATTGGAATGAACAGCAAACTCAACCAATCACAGAAGTATTAGGTGTTGAGTGATGAATGCTCTGAAGAGAATAAAAGCAGAACACTGTGAATGAGTTGCCGGGGTGCCCTTACATTGAGGGTTTGGAGAAGGCCCCTCTAAGGAGCCAAGCAAGCAACAATGAGTCTTAAGAACATCCTTGGCAGAAGCAGCAGTAAAGGCAAACGGCCCCCAGCAGGAACACACTCCCCTGACACACTCGGAGAAGGCTGACAGGGTTGGAAGGAGCGGGATTTGAGTGGGTGGGTGAGGTCAAAGTGGGGGGGGGCAGCCTAAAGATAACTTTAAAGAGGCAACATCAAAACACTAGCAAGAATCTGAAAAGCATTCTTGGGATGAAGAGTACAAGCTGGAAATTAATCTTTGATCCTAGTTCATCTTCTGCATTAACATTCCTGGAAGCCGGACAAATCTGGCACCTCAACCTAGGGCACTGCACGGAATATCCTTAAAGAAGGGCCGGAAAATAAAAAAGGAAAGAAAAAAAAAGAAAAACAATCCTACAATGGTTAATCCAAAATGGATCCACAGGGGAAGGTCTTTCTTCTTGAAAGCAATTATACTTTACAACGTGTTCTTTTCCCTGGTGTTTCAGCTTCCCATGATGCCTGACTTCATTAAAGAAGGCAGGAAACAGGATTTTCTGTGATGTGCTGCTAGAATTATATCTTCTGAGCTGCAACTAATTGTTTTGATGAAAATAAAATAACACAATATAACACTGGATGAGAAGAAGATCAATGCTTGCACATGGGCAAACTCAGAAAGAAAGGAAACGGAGAAAAATAATAACACAACACATTGTTTTATCAGTCACATTTTGTTTATATAAAACATAAAATGAGGAGAAAGCTTGGCTTAATGACAGATCAGGATGCCATTTGAGAAAAACCTCATTGTAGCTTTGCCCATGTATTTCTGTGTGTATGTCTTCTCAAGCAAATTTTTTGCTTATTTTGCCACTGTTTTGAATTCTTCAGTTTGTAAATTGGGAATAGGTGTGTTTATTGCAACCATATCTCAAAGAACACTGACAAGTTGTAGGGAAAAGAGATGGAATAACTGAATTGCTATTGTGCCCTCATACTTTTCAGTAGTAGTAGTAGTAGTAGTAGTAGTAGTAGTAGTAGTAGTAGTAATATAAACTCAAAAGTAAAACAAACACTTCCTTGTGGGTGTAAAGACAGTTGGGCTCCAGTCTTTGCTCTGCATCAGTAAGAGTGAGGCATGGATGAATTCTTCCCAACTCGGAGTCCAGTAGAGATACTTGGGATTTGATCGAACCAACATTGAATGCCTTCCCTGTTCTGAGATCTGTGATTCTAAATATTTATTAATCCTTAATATTTTCACCATGTGTTTTGACTATACAACCGCAGGGACCCATGATTTATCTATCAATAATGTTCTGATCATCATAACCAAACGAGGAAAGGGAACGATTATAGAAGAAACCCTTTATTTGAAGTCTATCTTCAAAGAACAAAAAGCCTTCTATCTACCAAATCCTTCCTTTTTCTTGTCACTGTAAAAGGGAAACAAAATTATCACTGGAATTAGAAGGGTGATTGGTCTGTTTGAGATCTTTGCTACTCAAGTGTGGCCCAAGGAGCAGTAGCATCAACATCACTTGGGGGCTTGTTAGAAATACAGAATTTCAGGGTCTGGCACAGACCTACAAAATCCAAATCTTCATTATAAGCAGATCCTAGGTGAATCACTTGCACATTAAAATTTAAGAAGCTGTATTTCAGATGAGTGGCCAATAAGGGAGATTATGGCAAATTATCCATTTTAACCTCAAACAGAGTGAACACATCACTTCTGTGAGAGACCCAGCTGTAGCACACTGGTTACCCTTGGCCCATACCTTGAAGTTTGTCTTCTGAATCACTTGTAAAATATTGTACTATCCAAGAAGTGGTACTCTTCCTTCAACTTCTGAACTGAACCAGTGAACCATTTTGCTTTTAGGAGTTAACTTTCAATCTTTCAAACTGTAACTTATATCTGCTTGCTAAGATGAGCATGTTTTGAGGAAATGCTTATGCTGGAAAAAACATTCACCTCCAGTCCTCATCTAAAGGTTGTAGAATTGATAACCTCTCTATCCACTTGTTTTTAAAGCAATATTCAAAATCATTTCCCTTCTCTTGTGCATGACTGGATACAGAATTTGTGTGTGTGTATGTGTATGCATGTGTGTATTTGAAAAGAAGGAGGCTGGTGGCTATCAGCCCCTGTTAACTGAAAATATACTTATTCTCAGTCTATGCTTAGGTCTTATGCACAATGATTGTTGTGAATGGATATACCTTTCCTAATTATTAGGGCCTACAATTAAATAAGTGATTTTTGTACCATAGAGGTAGTGACTTTAGTGAGCCATCTAGAATCTGTTTGTTGCTCATTTCGGCTGAGGTTCACTGTGTAGCTCTGGGTAATTAGTTGTACTTTCAATGTATCACTTGGCTGTTTTGTTGTTGTTGTTTTTGGAGGAAAGGGAGTAAAGACTCTCAAGAGTGCATGCAATTTCCCCCAACTCCCTTCTCCTAAGGGAGTTGGGGGAGTTGGGGGAAATTGGAAGGGGAGGTGAACAATGAGAGACTATGGACTCTGAAAAACAATCTGAAGGGTTTGAAGAGGTCGGGGGGTGGGAGGTTGGGGGAACCAGGTGGTGGGTATTAGAGAGGGCACGGATTGCATGGAGCACTGGGTGTGGTACAAAAACAATGAATACTGTTATGTTGAAAATAAATTAAAAAAAATGATTAAAAAAAAAAGAGTGCATGCAAGCTGTGTCCCTGACTTAAATAGGAACAGACCAAATACCACACAGTGCATAAGAGGATCTTATTGGCAAGAAATGAATTGGATGGCAATATTTGAATTGGATGACAGCAGTAGAAGTCAATAGACCTCAAAGCTGAGTATATCTTAACTGACATCATACATACTATGAATCCGGAGACCTTGTTTATTAATACCACAGGCTGTTCTGGTCCATATAGGAAGGGGGCCTCTTCAAGAATAGGAAAGCATGCTGATAAGTCTTTTGAGTTTAAGGCTCTAATAATAACCTGAAATATGTAGTTCTTTGCTTCTGAATAGTTGATGCTATGGAAAAGCAGTAAGAAGGGAGGAGTGATCCAGAACAGGTGTTTAATTATGATTATATGGTCACGGACTTAACCTATGATCGAGCTTCACAACATGTTAACTTTCTTGGACAAAGCCTTGGAGATTCACTAGTTAATCCTTTTATTTTATAGATTAATGAACTAAGTCCAGATGAGGCTGAATGACATGCCAAGTTCGCAGTTTGGTAGTAAAACTGGGACTAGAACTCAGGATTTTTGAATTTCAGGGCATTAAAATTTCTTCTACATTGGGAAGATATAGAAGGTGGTTACGGGAGGATATAGGATATGCCACAACATGCAGGATCGGAGCTTTTCCAGCCCGATATATGTGTGTGTAAAAGCTTCCATACAAAGGAGCATCAATGGATATCTCCATAATGAACCAGCATTAAAGAAATTTGCTCAGCCTCAAGATGGGAGGTAGCGTGTGGGAAGGGTGCTTCTATCCCTTTAGTGTGCATTCACTTGCTCAACAAGCCTGTCTTGACAGTGAGCCAGCATCTAAGTTAAGTAACAGCGATATAAAAATGAATGCCATAAACTTTGTTTTTGGAGAGCTTATAATCTAATGGAATAGACAGGTAAATATGCAATTCACTTGTTTAATATAGTTTTTGAATTCTGTGTCAGGCACTGTGTTTGTCATGGGTGATCCAATAAAGGACAAGTTAGACACAGTCTCTGTACTCAAGGAGCTAACCATACAGCCAGGATAACAGACATGAAAGAAACTAATGAATAATTAGCACTGTGATAATGGCTTACATCTGGATTCCGGGAGCACAGAGTAAGGGCATGTGGTAAAAATGAGGATGGGGGTCGGGGAAATGTTTTGTTTGATTTCAGTCTTGAAGAGCAGTGAATTAATTAAGCAAGAGATAAGTCTCAGAGCTAATGGTGTCCCTAGGTTTTTCTGGGCCTTTTTCATAAGCCATGGAATGTCCTTGAGAACGTATATAGATGAAGATAGACTTGTTTACCTAGCTTGAAACAATTCCTTCTCACTAGGGCCCTGGGAGTTGAATGAGGCAATCACTTCTTTTGATTTCTTTGGCTAGGAAAAGAGGATTTTTGGCTCTTTCCCCAGAAGGCTGTTTTTTTGCATGTATCACTTTGTGTGACAGCTTAGCCATATGATTAGCAGGTACTGACTTAAGCAGGAAACATCCCGCTGGATGTAATTGGACTATGGGGCTTATTGTTTTGGGTTATTTCCATTGGGATAATGGAGACCTCAGATGGTTTGTTTTTATTCTCTTTCCCAAAATGCTCCTGTCTGAGGCTTTGAGAATCTGAGTCAGGCTCTCAAGGACTGTTAAGGTTTCTGGAGAGTCTATAGATGCTAAATAGAGAAATTTAATTCAGAATATTGTTTACAGATGAGGGAACTGAAGTGCAGAGTGCTGAAGAGAAGATACCCAAGGAGAGATGGGAAGTTAGTGACCACACTGCCTAGCCCACAACCGCTGTTTCTTGAACCCAGCCTAGGCTCTCTGTTTTGCGCAGACCGTACTCAAATTTGCAGTCACTTCAAAAGCAATGCACCTGGCAGCCTTGCTCCTGGAGGTTTAGGTGAGACACCAGTTTTGGTGTGGGTGTTTAATATCATTGTCTTAAACCACACTGATAACAGGACTTGTTTATATTTCATCTTTGCATCTTCAACCCCCAGCACAGTCTTGGTGTGTAGTAGGATTGCAATATATGTGTTTTGAATTGAAAAAAATAAATGGGTATAATTTTGGTCAATGGAATTTTAACCGTTTTTTTTTTTTTTTAGATTTTATTTATTTATTTGACAGACAGAGATCACAAGTAGGCAGAGAGGCAGGCAGAGAGAGAGGAGGAAGCAGGCTCCCCACTGAGTGGAGAGCCCGATGCGGGGCTTGATCCTAGGACCCGGAGATCATGACCTGAGCCGAAGACAGAGGCTTTAACCCACTGAGCCACCCAGGTGCCCCTA
Source organism: Enhydra lutris kenyoni (assembly GCF_002288905.1). NCBI lineage: Eukaryota > Metazoa > Chordata > Mammalia > Carnivora > Mustelidae > Enhydra > Enhydra lutris. Next base: position 12,659,967 of record NW_019154104.1, on the reverse strand, counting down.
GATGCCACTATCCGGCTGTGTGATATTAACTTTTCTAAACTTTGAAGACTTTGGGAACATAGGACTTCTAGTTACTAATCTCTAATGGACTAGGGTTGAGGAAGTATTTCCAAAGAAGGTGTTCAGATTCATCTTGAGGGATGAACAGAAATTAGCCAGTGAAAACTAGGGAGAGTATTTTAGTTAGAAATAATACTTACAATAATGTAAATAAAAACCTCTGGGTATTTAAATATTTTCTTGTGATGGGAGTAAAAGTTGCATCCATTAATTTTAAAAAAGCTTATTATGAGTCATTCACTGGGGGATACAAGTTAAACAAGATAGACTTGGTTGCTGCTCACATGAAGCTTATCATCCAGAGTGGGAGACAGAACTTTCCAAACTCACAAATAAATATAATACTGTGACACCTGCTGGAAAGGAGAAATAATGATACAAATGAGAGCCTATAGTGGGGCAGGCAATATGACATGAATTTAGAAGTGGAATTTAGAGAAGAACTTCGGGAAAAATTGAAAAGGTTGCAGGTGAATGAATATTGGAAAAAAGAACCTTCCAGAAAGCAGAAACACACGTGCAAAGGCCAACGTGGCAGGAACAATAGGACAAGTAAAAGAGCTAAGCCTGGGGAGTTGGCAAGTACAGACAAGGCACTGGTGTCACATTGAAAGACTGTTACGATTTAGGCTGGATGATTTCTAAGCCACCTTTCCATCTCTACATTCCATACGTCCTTCCCTAATGTTGTTTATGTCAATTCAATCAGCGTGTTCCTTCCTGCCTTCCTCCATCCTGTAATTTTATCTTTTAAGCTTTAGAGAGCCAATGAATGCATGTGAGTTGTATGGTAATTCCTATATTCTGTGTCTGGTGACTTAAAAAAGGAATAAACTATTTTTGTTGTCTTGTCTCTATAGCTTCACCTTGCTTAGCATCAAGTACGACATGATATTCAATACAGTTTCCAGAGTCTAGCTTAGATAATTTCTACTGTCTGCTAAGCACTGCTGAATTCTAATTAGTTGGGCTACTTCAAATGCAGGATGCTCATTACCTAAAGCAAATGTATTCAACTTTTCCCTTCAATTCCCCTCTTGTGTCGTTTGAACACCACGCTGGATTAAGTGATGGCAGCTGAGGTGGTCTACCTTCAGTCCATTGGTTTAGTCTCTCTGGTAGAAGAGTTACACTTCACTTACAAAAACTCATCTCACTTACTGGATTCTTTGTGTCCAATACTTCCTCCTTTTTATAAAAACGAAGAGCTGATAGAAACATTCCAATGCCCTCTAAAATAGTCAAATCTTGTGTTGAATTTTGTTTCTTTTTAAAGGCAAAGTTAATATTGATTCTAAATATTTTCATGTTTACTTTGTGTGTTCTTCTAGGGGCCAAAAGGGTGGGCATGAGGGGTCTCCAAAGTCATCAATATTAATATCGTTTGACAGTGTAATTATAGAAATACTACATAGTGATAATGAAAACAGAGAAAATAACATTTGGTTTGTTCCCAAGGTCAAATTTTTTTTCCTTAATTTTACATGTGAAATGTTATTTTAAAACCTCCATTCTTTTCTAAGATTTTGCTGCTTAATTTATAGATTTAATTGTGAAATGGTATTTCCTTCTGTATCGCTGCACACTAAATTAACTTGGTCATGTTGGAATCTTCCAACTGCATTTCCGAACTTCACATGTGTTTGGTGTAAAACAAAGGGATAGTAATGTTTGAAAAATAATGTATTGTTTTGCATTTCCTAGCCCTATAAAACCACTTCCAGTTCCTGGAAAATGGCAAGAATTTTTATGCCTCTTGTTTGAGTCCGTTCGCCTCTCCCCATAATATCCCCCCCATCCCTCACCTGTTAAGCAACCACTCATCTTTTAAGACTGAGCTCAGGAGTCATCTGCACTGGGAAAACTCTCTACATATCCTTAGTCATAAGTATGTGCAACTTCTTTCCCACTGTTATAGGATTATATATACACTTAGAGTTATCAAAATTATTTATTGAATTGTTATACTATATTTATTTATTCTATATAAGAGACACTACAGTATGGCCTCAAAATTTTTCTCCCCAGGGGCACTTGGGTGGCTCAGTCCATTAAACACCTAATTCTTGATTTTGGCTGAGGTGATGATTTCAGGGTTGTGAGATCCTGTCCCACGTTGGGCTCTGCACTCAGTGGGGAATCTGCTTCAGATTGTCTCTCTCCTTTTCCCTCTCCTTCTCCCCCACATACTCTCTCTCTCAAATGAGTAAGTAAGTAAGTAAGTAAGTAAATAAATAAATAACATCTTCTTAAAAAATGTTTTCTCCCAGGTCTGTGAGCTTCTTCAGGCTAGAGCTTCTTCCCTGGCACTGAGTAGGAACTTAGCAAATGTTTATTGAATGTAGAAAGCAGTGATAACTGCAGCTAATCTGCATTGATTTATTATTTTCATCTAGGATAAGCTTCTTATTTCCATCAATTTTTTAATCTTCACAGCAATTCTTTGATGGTGGCATTATACCCATTTTCCCTTTAAAATGTTTAAGACATACTGAGGTTAATTAGTTTGCCCAACGTCATCCAGCTACCAAGAGGGGAAGCTAAGATTTGACCTTAGTTCTGTATTATTCAAAAGACTATATAATCTGCCTCCCACTGATATGATTTATGTTGAAATCACAGAAGCAGCTGGGCAGAAAAAGTTAGAGTGGTGATTAATAATAACACATCTGAATGGCACTTTACCACTTACACAGTATTTTACTATGCATTATATCATCCAATTAAAAATTATAACCTTACTACATACATAGCACTTCTCCAATGTAGAGGAATTACAAATAAATCACAAATAAATGAGAGGAAACAACTTCTAAATTTCACCACCCAGAAATAGCTTTTGTCAATGTTTTTCATCAATATTTTGTTGTGTATTTTCTCTCTTTGTCCTCCCTTGTATTTGTGTATACGTGTGTGTGTGAATGTGTATTTGTATGTATGATGCTATCTGCAATGTTCCTTTAATGATATATCAAAAAATATCAATAACTCTTCTTCATGTCTACAATAACCTTTTATGGTATTCCATTGTGGGGTTATGCCAAACACTATTTTGTTGGCATTTATGTTGACTTGCCCACTCTGATTCCTCAGGTTTTTGCTTCCTTGCAATGATGCGTCCAAGTTTTATCCCCAGGGGCAGTAGCTGGACCATGCGTTGGTCCTTTGTACATGATTTTTCTCGTTATAATGTTAGTTAACATAGTGGTCTATATTCAGACCACAGTTCAGTCTTTGTCAGACCCTCTGCTTAACTAGGTCGAACGCCAAATGGACTCCTGACTCACTATTCTCTTGTGGGAGCCGGAGTTACAAATACTCTAGCGTTTCCTCTTTATTTGCTTCTTCACAAGGTACTTGTGACTTATACAAATCTCTTGGGCTTCAATGACTTAACTCATTTAAATTTTTGTCAATTAACTCAACTCATTTTTTTTTTTTTTTTTTTTTTTTTTGGTAAGGCTTTATTTGTTTGACAGAGAGATAAAGGGTACAAGTAGTCACAGGACAGCAGGCAGAGGGGGAAGGAGAAGCAGGCTCTCCACTGAGCCGGGACCCAATGTGGGGCTCCATCCCAGGACCCTGGGATCATGACCTGAACTGAAGGCAGCTGCTTAACCGACTGAGCCACCCAGGTGCCCCTCGACTCAGTTTTAATCCATAAAAAATTTTCTTTTGATGAATAGAGCTCCTCAAAAATTAGGTTGTTCACAAATACCATTTAATTTTTAATAAAACTATGAGGTCTGTAGGGCAGATAATTACCATCATCTTTTATTGACAGATAAAATTATGAAGTCTGAAGAAGATGAAGTGATTTAAACAGTGACATTAGGTAACCAATGGCAATTTCAGAGGCTAACCCAGGTCTCCTATCTCTAAATGTGAATATTTCCCCTTTTGCCACACTAGTTCTATTCATTAGAACTAGTGTGAGCAATACTTTTACAAATTTACAGACTATAAGAAGAATGTATGGCTATCATTTTTGCTTACTGAGTTACATCACGTTCTCAATTTCAGATTTTAACTGACTTGAGAAGTGGCTAACAGCTTGTAACTAAGTACAGAAACTACTATGGGTTTTATACTCTGAATCGTCCATTAATCAGGTTTAAATGACATTTTATTGCCTGCCTTCAGGATAAAGTTCAAAGTTCTTAACTTGGCATTTAAGACACTCTACTGTCTGGGTCCAATCTACCCGTTCTCACTTTATCCTTTATTATTCTTTACAGAACTACTTCGTCTTATTTAAACTTCTCTCTGCACCATGGTCCAAATATGTTTTCACTGTACTCCACACAGATCTGCCATCCTCTTTCCCCCCATTCATCTACCGATAACTGCCTAACATACCAAGACTCACAGTCCAAGGCAGCTGTCACCTGTGTCATGAAGTCTTCCTTTCCCAGCCCAGGTAAAATAAATCACTTATTTCTTTAGAATCAGAGAGGAATTGGCATCTTTTGAATTTTATCTTTATGCCAGATACCCTTGAATAAGCTATATGTATGTATGTATTTATTTTTATTTTTTTTAAAGATTTTATTTATTTATTTGACATACAGAGATCACAAGTAGAGAGAGAGGAGGAAGCAGGCTCCCCACTGAGCAGAAAGGGGCTCAATCCCAGGACCCTGGGATCATGACCTTAGCCGAAGGCAGAGGCTTTAACCCACTGAGCCACCCAGGTGTCCCATAGGTTATATGTATTTAGAAAAGTTCATTTGTACCTCAGTGATATCTTGCCAACATTCTCTACCTGAGTGCATTGCATTCTCAAAAAATATTTCTGATTGCTTGACTGCTAAGATATTGTAGACTACTTAAGGGGAAACCTTAAGTAGAGAGGCAAACAGTTGCCTAGTGTGATTTTGAGGGCTCCAGATTCTACTTTCTGTCTCAAAATATCTTCTTTGTCTCCAATATCTCTAGAATGTCCTACAGAAGTCATGGTTGTCATTTGGAAATAAAATTATTTTGGATTCTCATTTTGTATCTTATACCAAAATACATTATGGATAGTGTGTTAGTTTTCTATGTTGCATATAAAATTAATATGAATTCAGTGGATTAAAACTACACGCATTTACTACACCATAATTTCTGTGGTTAGGAGTCTGAACCCAACATGGGGTGTGTCTTCTGTAAGGCTGCCTTCAAGCTGTCTGCTGGGATTGGATTCTCATCTGGAGGCTCAACTGGGAAAGTGTCAATATTCCAATATCCAGAGGCTGGTGGCAGAATTTATATTCTTGGAGCTATAGGATTCATGGCAGATTGCTTCTCCAAAGCCAGCAATAGGAAGATACTAAAGTGAGTCTACTAGTGAGACAGAGTCTTATATAATGTAACATAGTCATGGGAGTGACATTCCATCAATTCAGCCGTATTTTATTGACTAGAAGCAGGTTATAGATCCTGCCCACATTCAAGGGTAGGCGATTATACTAGGTTATGAGCACCAAAAGGTAGAAATTATTGTGACCACTTTAAAAACTGTCTAGTAGGTGCCTGGGGGGCTAAAGCCTCTGCCTTCTGCTCAGGTCAGATTCTAGGATCCTGGGATAGAGCTCCACATCAGGCTCTCTGTAGCAGGGAGCCTGCTTCCCTTCCTCTCTCTTGCCTGCCTCTCTGCCTACTTGTGATCTCTGTCTGTCAAATAAATAAATAAAATCTTAAAAAGACAAAACAAAAAACAAAAAACAAACAAAAAAAACTATCTAGCTCAGTCTGTCCTCTGGCCTCCAGTGATTCATGTTCCTTCCATATGCAAAATACATGCATCCTCTCCTAAGTTTCCAAGAAGTCTCATTCCGTTAAAGCATTTGTTTAGAGTAAAACAAACTTTTATCAAATAAATCAAGTGTGGATGAGATTTCCATGTGTGATCTGTTCATTGTAGCTCCTAAGGCACAGTTCTCTGTCTGTGGACTTGCAACACTATAGACAAATTATCTGCCCTCTCCAAGAGACAATATTGTATATATATATATATATAGCTCACATTTCCTTTACTCATCCATCAACAGACATTTAGGTTGTTTCTGTATCTTTACTATTGTGAATAATGTGGCAATGAACATGGAAGTGCAGATATCTCTTCTAGATACTGATTTCATTTCCTTCGGATCTATACCCAGAGGGGGGATTACTGATGTTATGCTAACTGAAATAAACCAGACACAGAAAGGCAAATACTGCATGATCTCACTTATATGTGGAAATCTAAAATAGTCAAACTCAGAGAAGAAGAGAGTAAAAGAGTGGTTGCCAGGGGTTAGAGGAAGGGGAAATGGGGAGATGTTGGTCAACAGGTACAGTTTCAGTTATGCAAAATGAGTAAGTTCTGGAGATCTAAAGTACAGCAATAGGAGTGTAGTTAGCAATACCGGATTATGTACTTGAAATTTGCTAAGAAGGTAGATCTTAAGTGCTCTCACCACCCACAAACACACACACACAATGACAACTATGGGAAGTGATGGATATGTTAATTAGCTTGATTGTGGTGATTATTTCACCACACACACACACACACACACACACACACACACACACACAGAGGAATGTTATTTGGCCTTAAAAAAGAAGGAAATCCAAGTCCAAGTTTTTATTAACAGTCTACTCAAGGCCACTTAGGTTTTCTCTATCATGCTTCTCAGAATTCTTCGAGTCTCTCCCTTATGTTAGCTTCTAAAGATACTTCCATACTTTTATATATTTGTTACTTGAGCAACCCAGTGTTGATACCAAAATATGTATTAGCTTTCTATCGGTGTAACACACAAACACAAACTTGGAGGCCTAAAATAACAAACTTTTGCTATCTCATAGCTTCTGTATGAGGGATTTTGAGCATGGGTCTCCTGCAAGGCTGCAAGTGAATTGTCCTCCAGAGCTGGGTTCTTGTCTGAAGATAGAGGTTATGGGGCCACCCTAAGGTTCATCTGCCATGGATGGCTTGAAGAATTATTAGTGAAACAAATAAATAAAATAGGCTTTGCTACGTAAAAAAAAATCTAAACATTTCTGATCATAGAAATGATGAAAAATTATTAAAACTGACTAAAGTGTGAGTTCACCAAATCTGATTTTAAATTATTAATATTGTAAACATTTACAAAGCTCTCACAGACTGATAAGGAAAGCAGTAGATACTTCATAAACAAAAGAGAGAAGGTGGAAAAAGTCACAAAAATATAAAAGCTAGCCAAGGTGTATAAATGTTTAGCTTTGTTTATAATTAAAAATAAAGCAATACTAATACTTGCAGTTATCAAATTAATAAAATCAGATGTAAAATTATCCATACTGGTAAAGTTATAGCAACTTAACTTACCCCTGCTAAAAGTGGAAAATTAGTGTGTTATGAAGGCAATGTATTCTAAAGTTTCTGTTTCAAAAACTTCAAAGTTTTACATATTGTTTTACCTAGTAATTCCTCTTCCAGGGATCTGCTATAATAATCAGCAATGTGGACAAAGATTTATGCACAATGATTTTCTCTGAAGCACTGTTCATAATAATAAGGCATTGAAAATAATCTAAACATCCATGAAGAGGGGAAATGTTGAGTAAATTATGGTATATCTATAATGTGGAATGTTATGCAGCCATTAAAATGATATTTAACATGAATACTAAATGATATGGAGAAATGCTTAGGTAGGTAAGAGAAAGGAAGGATACGAAATTGCTTATAGTGTGAAACTAATATGTAAAATAATGTATTATTAAGAGAAAGGGTGTAAAGATGTTATCAGTGATTTTCTTGTGGTTGAACTTATCCCTCTTACATGATTGTTTTCAGTAATGAGCTAGTCGCCTTATTTTGGAATATATATATATATATATAGAGAGAGAGAGAGAGAGAGAGAGAGAGCCTTTGTCATCCATGCTCTTTCACTTTTCATTTTTTTTTTAACCAGAAGTTAACGTTGGGTAAGCAAGTTTGCTTGAAATGACATCAATCAAAGCTAGTTTTGGACCCTGGTAGAGGTCACTGGATACAACTGGTAGAAATGGAGGTAAAGAAAGAGACCTCAGATTTAGCAATTATTCTTAGTCATCTTTGCAATTGCCAGAGTAGAATGAGGGTAAACAGTACGTAAGTGAGAAAACACTTTTAAAATAATAGAGTAAGTTTTAGTATTTTGTTTTTTGCATTGTGAATATATTATCCGTGTGTGGATAAAAAAAGTACTAATTTATATGAATGGGTACTTTTAGCTTAGGATAAAATATGTAGTGAACATCACAAACATTTCAAAATATTTAACCTGAAGCAACTCAGTGGAAGTGAAGATGATGTGTGCCAGGACATGGTGTTAGAGGAAGACATGAAGAGTTCAGTTAAAATTATTTCAAGGAATGTGAGATAGAAAAAGATAACTTTTCCATGTTCTTATAATGTGATTTAAATAATACATAATTAAATTAAGACCCTAAAAATTATAAGTATGTATTTGATCATTTGATTTATATTACTAGTAAGTAAATACTACAAATAACCACATCAAAACTTGATTGATCTCATTATGAATATGAAGAATTGCCTAATAATCATGGTCACTTTCTGTCTGATATATACTGTTTTATTTCTTGTATTTTTTTTCTGCAAAAAGTACATTGACAAAAAGGTGGATAAGATTTTTCTGTTTATAATGTAAAAGAAAATTTAAAATTGTATGTATCCCTAGGAGAATAAAAATATCCTTTATTCCACTCTAAAATAAACAGGTCCCAAATTCTTCCGACCTAGATGGTTTGGAAGTGTGTGTAAGAGTCTAGAAATCCCAGGAAACCTACAGTGCTGGAACAACGAAAGGAGAAAAAAATACACAGAATGGACTGTTATGAATGCCAGGAAATCAGCTCTCCATTTTTTTTTATAAACCTTTTTATGACTTGTCTCCTTGAAAACTAGTATCACTTTTCCCTATAAACAGCAACCTAACACTCAGAACCTTTTTGTTTTTCTTTTGTTTCTTAAACTTCAAAAAGAACCAGAGAGAACTCTTTTCTCCACAAGGGGTAAAGGAGCCTCTTGTGGCACATTCAGTCCTTGATCTATAGATGCAAGTTGGCCCTTTGGATTAATTGATATGGTGTTGGGAGCCTTTCTGTTGTGGTCTGCAGCTTCCTGTATAAAGATAGATGAGAAAACAGAGGATTATATGCATCTTGTCCCATTTTAGACCCAAGTGCCTAAGCCTGGTCTTATCTAAAATAAAATAGACACAGTTGGAAGCAGAAGAGATGTTTTTGAGTCATTGAGCCCTATAAATTAAAAGTTCAAAATTCATATGATAAAGAACAACATATAGTTGGAGAAACAAAGTTGTATAATTTGTTTTTTGGCTCATTTCTTATTTTTATTTCCTCTAGGTTTTTCCCTCTGCTTTAAAATAGATAGAGGAAGAAAAAATATATGAAGAAAGAAATTCTTATCCTCAGAAATTGTGCTAAAATTGAGTATTTCAGACACACTTTGCCATCCTTAAACAACTAATAAATTTTATGCCTTTTCTCAGCCCTCTTCCTCATTTCCTTCCCCCAGAAAGCGAAGTTAGGCTCACCATCCTGTTTTTCCCATTATCTGCTGACTTTTGGTTAAAGAACAGATGAAGACTTCTGACAGACTGATAATCTCTTATTATTGGATTATTTATATTTCAAACAAGCTCGACGTAATTATTATCTACCATAGCTTCACTAGAGGCTTGAACTTCATTATTCTTATTAAGATATCATTTCTAGAGCCCCTGTATTCAGTCACATGTTTCAAAGATTGCATAAGAAAGTCTAGGCTTTGCTAACAAGTTATGGAAATTTCTTACAAAATTTTATTGAAAATAATGGCACTAATAGCTAATGTTTGCCGAAAGATATGCCTTTGTGAAAGAAGGGGTGATTAAGATGGGCAGTCTCTTTTTTTGTGGGGAGGGCAGTCTCTTCAAAGTGAATCAGTATGTCTATTAACCTTTTGAGGTTCATTCCATATTATCCTAACATGTTAATTTAGTTGTTAGGGAAGAAAGATCTACCAATAGGTCTAGAATGCATTTCCTCCCTTTACAGGGTGATGCCTCAAGAAAGAATGATTCTCTGGTCAAATATTTTTGTAAATATGCTAATACATGGTGTTTACTATCAGGAAAATCTTCATCTATGGAATCCTTTTAAAAGGATGTACCTGATCTACATAGGACTGACTATGATAAATAAACCTAGAATCTATTGATTCATAAAGAATGACTTACAGGGGGGTTCCTAGGTGGCTCAGTGGGTTAAAGCCTCTGCCTTCGGCTCAGGTCATGATCCCAGGGTCCTGGGATCGAGCCCCGAACTGGGCTTTCTGCTGGGCAAGGAGCCTGCTTCCTCCTCTCTCTCTCTGCCTGCCTCTCTGCCTACTTGTGATCTCTGTCAAATAAATAAATAAAATCTTAAAAAAAAAAAGAATGACTTACAGGAAAATGTCATGAAAGCTATATATAATAACTAGAATATAAAATGCAAATGTATCATGACCAAACAAGCTCCCTTTTTATAAGCGATGCTCCTGTGGGCATCACTTAGAGACCTTATGTTAAATATGAGCTGCAGTGTGTACTTCTGTGCATTTATGGTCCCAAATTTTTCCCTCTGTTCCTGTGTTTTATGATAATTTGTATTCTTGGATTAGTAATATAGCTCAATATTGGAAGATTATCGCTGATTCTTGGGAGCCTGATTTGACAGATACTCCAATCCTTTGTACTATCCTGAATGAAGACTTAATTTAATACAGGTTTAGCAAACACTTGTATGTTTTTTAAAAAATTTAATTCCAGTGTAGTTAACATGCAGTGTCCATGCTCTATTAGTTTCAGTTGTACAATATAATGATCCAACATTTCCATAGTTACCCAGTGCTCATTGGAAGAAGTGCATTCCTTATCCCCTTCATCTAGTTCAGCCATCCCCCCACCCACCATCCCTCTGGTAACCACCAATTTATTCTCTATAGCTAGGAGTTTGGTTTTTGGGTCATCTCTCTTTTATTCCTCTTTTGTTTGCTTTGCTTCTTAAATTCCACATAGGAATGAAATCATATGGCAACTGTCTTTCTCTGACTGGCTTATTTCACTTAGCATTATACTCTCTCGATCTATCCATGTTGTTGCAAATGAAAAGATTTCATTCTTTTTTATGGCTGAATAATATTCCACTATATATATAATATATATAACATAGATCATAATATTCCATAATATTCCATAATATCCCACTATATATATATATATCACATCTTCTTTATCCATTCATGTATTGATAGACACTTGGGTTGCTTTCATAGTTTGGTTACTGTAAATAATACTTCAATAAATATAGGAGTGGATATATCCCTTCAAAATAGGTATTTTTGGGGTAAACGCTCTGTAATATGATTAATGGATTGTAGGATAGTTCTATTTAAAAATTTTTGAGGAACCTCCATACTGTCTTCTCCAGTGGCTACACCAATTTGCATTCCTACCAACAGTAGGGAATACTTGTCTTAGTCAAATAAATGGCACAGTGTAATCAGAACTAGGATTATCCTTTTTAAAAAAAGATTATTATTATTATTATTATTTATTACTAAATTATTATTTATTTTTTTAAGTTTTTTTTGTTGTTTGTTTGTTTGTTTGTTTTTGATTGGGAGAGACAGCAAGAGAGGGAACAGAAGCATGGAGTGGGGGAGGGAGAAGCAGGCCTCCCACTGAGCAGGGAGCCCGATGCGGGGCTGGATCCCAGGACCCTGGGATCATGACCCAAGCCAAAGGAAGATGCTTAATGACTGAGCCACCCAGGCACCCCAGCACTAGGGTTATCCTGAATGGATAAGCTGTTTATTTCACTCACAGTCCTTAAAGGTGGGGTTCATTGCTGAAAACTCTTTATTAAATAATCAGGCACTGACTAGGGTTTCAAAATTGGCACAAAGCAACTCTTTATTTTTGACCTTGTTTAAGTTTGGGTTCACTCAGGAGGGGGCCCTGAGATACAGGGCAGAGTGCTGATAGTTTATTTGGGAGCACCTGTAGGAAGTGAGGAAGTGATACACTAAGGAGAAACATAAATCAGTGGTGTGCTATTAGGCTAACTACAACAGTGTGTGACTGAGGTTAAGTTCCATGTGAAAGCTCTGAAAAATGATGCCAATGACACACTCAGAATTATTCATCTGAAGATCAGGGGAACTGGATTATTTATATACTGAAACCAGAGGGTGCCTGGTAGAGGGACCTGGTAGAGGGTGTGGTATGTCCCTGGGTCTTCTGGTTTTCTATGCTTGGAGAGAATGTTTTTCTGTAGTTCTGGAAAAAAGACCCTCCAGGTACAGAGACATGCATACTGGCAGTTAGGAGTTTCTGCAGCATATGAAAGCTCTGATGGACAAGAGCACCAACTCTCTGTCATCTCTTTGAACATATCTCCTCCCTCTGGTTGGCCGTGAGAGAGTCTCTGTATGCATTCATTCAATAAAGATGTATTTAGTTATGTTGGAGATATGACAGGTATATCAGATCAATAAATAGATGACAAATAAGTAACATATGAGGTAATGAAATGTATTGTCACAAAAAATAAAATGGGATATGCTTGGTTAAAAAATGGTCCCAAGGCTTTCAGTCCTAATCCCTGGAATTGGTAAATGTTACCTCATTTCAAGAAAAAGGACTTCACTGGTATCATTAAGTTAAAGATCTTGAGATGGGGGAGTCTATCCTGGATTATCTGAGTAGACCATGCATGCCATCACAAGTGTCCTTAGAGAGACAGAGAGGATTTTACGGACAGATTGGGAAAAGACCATGAGAAGACAGAGTTTGGAGTAACACAGCCACAAGCTAAGGGATGGCAGCAGCCACCAGATGCTGGAAAAAGCAAGCAACGGATTCTCCTTTAGGGTCTCTGGAGGGAACATGGCCTTGCTGGCATCTTGGATTTCAGCCCAGTGAAACTGATTTCAGATTTCTGACCTCCAGAACTGTGAGAGGAAATGTTATTGTTTTCAAACACCCAGTTTGTGGTGGTTTATTACAGCTCATCAAGGAAGTGATACAGTGGTCAAAAAAGGGAACAAATGACTGGGCAGTCCCCATTTTACCTCCTGGTGCCATTGGGCCATACTCTCCGAAGGGTATGTTTGAGCAAAAATTTGAATGACATGTGCCTGATAGCCATTTGTATGTCTTCATTAGAGAAGTGTCTGTTCATGTCTTCTGCCCATTTTTTTGACATGATTATCTGTTTTGTGTGTGTTGAGTTTGAGATGTTCTTTATAGATCCTGGATATCAGCCTTTTGTCTGTACTGTCATTTGCAAATATCTTCTCCCATTCCGTGGGTTGCCTCTTTGTTTTGTTGACTGTTTCCCTTGCTGTGCAGAAGATTTTGATCTTGATGAAGTCCCAAAAGTTCATCTTCTCTTTTGTTTCCTTTGCCTTTGGAGACATATCTTGAAAGAAGTTGCTGTGGCTGATATCGAAGAGGTTACTGCCTATGTTCTCCTCTAGGATTCTGATGGATTCCTGTCTCACGTTGAGGTCTTTTATCCATTTCAAGTTTATCTTTGTGTATGGTGTAAGAAAATGGTCGAGTTTCATTCTTTACATATAGCTGTCCAATTTTCCCAGCACCATTTATTAAAGAGACTCTTTTTTCCACTGTATATTTGTTCCTGCTTTGTCAAAGATTATTTGACCATAGAGTTGAGGGTCCATATCTGGGCTCTCCACTCTGTTCCACTGATCTATGTGTCTGTTCTTATGCCAGTACCATGCTGTCTTGGTGATCACAGCTTTGTAGTAAAGCTTGAAATCAGGCAATGTGATGCCGCCAGTTTTGTTTTTTTCTTTTTCAACATTTCCTTAGCAATTCGGGGTCTCTTCCAATTCCATACAAATTTTAAGAGTATTTGCTCCATCTCTTTGAAAAATATCAGTGGACTTTTGATCGGAATGGCATTAAAAGTATAGATTTCTCTAGGCAGTATAGACTTTTTAATGATGTTTATTCTTCTAATCCAAGAGCATGGAATGGTCTTCCATCTTTTTGTGTCTTCTTCAAATATGAAAAAATGTTCATCATCACTAGCCATCAGGGAGATTCAAATTGAAACCACATTGAGATACCACCTTACACCAGTTAGAATGGCCAAAATTAGCAAGACAGGAAACAACGTGTGTTGGAGAAGATGTGGAGAAAGGGGAACCCTCTTACACTGTTGGTGGGAATGCAAGTTGGTGCAGCCAATTTGGAGAACAGTGTGGAGATTCCTTAAGAAATTAAAAATAGAGCTTCCCTATGACCCTGCAATTGCACTACTGGGTATTTACCCAAAGATACAGATGTAGTGAAAAGAAGGGCCATCTGTACCCCAATGTTTACAGCAACAATGGCCACGGTCACCAAACTGTGGAAAGAACCAGGATGCCCTTCAATGGACAAATGGATAAGGCAGATGTGGTCCATATACACTATGGAGTATTATGCCTCCATTAGAAAGGATGAATACCCAACTTTTGTATCTACATGGATGGGATTGGAAGAGATTATGCTGATTGAAATAAGTCAAGCAGAGAGAGTTAATTATCATATGGTTTCATTTATTTGTGGAGCATAAGAAATAACATGGAGGACATGGGAGATGGAGAGGAGAAGGGAGTTGAGGGAAATTGGAGGGGGAGATGAACCATGAGAGACTATGGACTCTGAAAAACAATCTGAGGGTTTTGAAGGGGCAGGGGTAGGAGTTTGGGGGAGCTTGGTGGTGGGTATTATGGAGGGCATGTATTGCATGGAGCACTGGGTGTGGTGCATAAACAATGAATTCTTGTACTCTGAAAAGAAATTAAATAAAAAAAAAATTGAATGACAACAAGAGAATGAGTGATTTAAGGGAAAGGCTCCTAAGGATAGGGGCAGCAAATGCAAAGACTCTTGGGTGGGAGTAACCCTGATCTGTCTGAGGAACAGCTGGGATGGGAGTTCTTGTTCCTGAAACTGAGAGAGCTGGACGGAGAGTGTCAAGAGATGAGACAGAATAGTGAGTGGGACCCAGGTTATGTTAGGGTCTTGCAGGGCTTGGGAGTTTTACTCTGGGTAAACTAGAAGACATTTGTAAGTTTCTAGAAAAGTGACTGGACTGACTTTTAAAGCTCCCTGAATCACTTTATCAATTATTAGGTTTTACTTAATTTTTCCCTGGTTAAAATTGGAGGAAGCTCTTCTAGTTCCGTCAAGTCCTTGAGGCGAAAGAGGTGGGGTATGAGCTGTCCATTCCTGGTCCAGTCCAAGCATAAATGATCTATAAGCCAAACATCAATTTCCTTCCACTGAGATTATTTCCTTCCTTTAGCTAACTCCTGAGAATTCTGAATTCTAATACAGGCTCTATCTGTCCTGCCTTTCCACGGCTTATCTACTATTGTTCTTTCAGAGCCCAGAAGGGGTATGAGTATGAGTTCTGTCCCCAGATAGATGGGTGAGTGAAGCTGGGGATGGGAGTCTAGGATTTATGGGGATTGTAAACAAACAATCACCCATGACCATGTCCCTTGTTCAACCTTTGGCACAAAGAGCATCCATGATGGTGTCTTTTCTTAAACATGGCTGGAATCTTAAACTACTTCTTAAGGTCAAGAACCATATCTCTCTGTGTGTTATATTCCTCACAGGACATAATACATTGCCTTATATAGATTAAGTGTTCAATACATATTTATTGAACAATTTGGCGTTGGTCAGCATTTGATATTTAGAGGAAAAGAATGAACTATGAGGTAGAATGAATCACACCCATCCTTCCTGCTTCTTCTTATCTGACACTCCTCACAAGCTAAGGCTGTAGGAGTTGACTATACTAGACCTTGGAGTTGCTGAAGCTGAACACCCACCTTCCCCTCCTGCACATATAGTCTCAGGAGAGAGTTCTGTGGGTGTGGTTTAGAGGCAGCTGAAGGGGTGGCCTTTTCAGTTTGAGTCTCAGAGCTGACTCATTAGCCCATAGAAAACCTTAGTATTATGCCACCTCCTTCCTTCCACCCACTTCTTCCCACCAACACCTTTACAGAGAAGAACATTTAGATCTAGATTAGTTTATGTATATATTTTTTATGTTATGAACACTAAAGCTATTACCCCATTGGCTGGATAATTTTAATCTACTTATCCATTATCTGCTGCAATTCCACAAAGGTTTTGAAACAGTTATATTTATATATCTATATAAAGAATACAGAAAAAGCTAGAGGAAAATACAAATGCTAGATTGTTTGTTTGGTACAGATCAGAATGTAATAAGTGGACAAAGAATTGGAAAATCACAGTGGGATGAACTAATCAGGAAAACCTTCTGAGAAGCAATTAATCTATTATGACACTCACTTCTATTCATTCAGGTCCCTGGAGTTATTTTTTCTTTGGTTTTTCTGCAGACTTGCTCTTAGACTGATGGTATAATGAGAAGGCTTGCCCTTAACTAATATTCAAAATTTTCATCATGTTTATTTCCACAGAAAGAGGGAGAAAGAGAATCCTCCTAGGAATGGGCCTTTACAGCTTGTTTTGGTAAGAAGCCTAGATATTTCATAGATTTCATATTTCATAGTGTTTTAGGACATTATCATAGAAATAGAGAATAGCCTTTAGGAGGAGAATCAGAGTTATCCAGAAGGAAAGAAAATCAGAAAAATGGAAGAAACTTCAAGCAAAAGGCAAACTTTTTAAAGACTTTTAAAAGACTCCCACTGTGAAAATAAATGACTGTGGTCAAACTAGTTTAAAGCTTTCCTTTTCATTTTCAAGTTTTAGATCAGGGAGAGAGATCTTAGGTTCAACCCCTTCATTTTACAGATGACAAAGCCAGGGCCCAGAGACATTAAGTGATTTGCTCATGGTCACACAGTATGGGGCAGAACTATAGCTACATTCAGATTGAATAACTCCCAGTCCTGGGCTGTTTGTACTACAGCTCATTGCTGTCTCCAGCTGATGTCATCTGAGAAGGAGACATCCAGGGGCATCAGCAGCATGGATCAGCAGGGAAAAGGAGAGATGTAGAATACATGGGAGAGTTGGAGAGACTAAGCTTGTGGCTAGGCTAGAACCATCAAGGACCATTGGACGAAGCTTTACAAAGTGTGTGGCAAATTTTGATATGGTTCTGGTAGAAAGCAGTAGTGGGAATTCACTCCAGGAAACAGAACAACAGGAGAATTACAGGAAGCAGTGTATTAAATGATGGAATCTAAGGTTTGACATCACCACTTTAGTAAAAGCAGGTCTCCAGGTGTGAGTTGAGGTAACAAGATTCACACCTAGAGAAAGGCTATGGGAAGGACTAAGCAGCATATCAGAACCTCAGCCATTGATGGCTGGGCTAGGGACAACTGCAAATCCAGAATGGAGTTTACATAGTGGAGAAAACTGTGCCCACACCTTATTTAATGCAGAAAGAATGAGACTTGGAGAAAAGATGAATAATAATCAAAACTCACCTGTTATATGGGTAACCGTGATTACAACCATCTTCTCTTGCTAGTCTACAGGGTGTTGAACCAGATATTATTTTTTTCTCTTATCAGAACAGACTACGAAGAGGAGCTAAACATGAAGATTAGAGACCTCTTGAATTTAGCTGATAGGGTCCCTGAAAGATAGTTGAATCCTTAGGCATATGCATATTGTATCAGTTAGGATGTGTTCGTTAAGTAACAGATCACCTGAATAAAATCAGCTCATCCCACCTGGATGCTTATTTTTGTACTTAACAATTATTCTGGAAGCAGGCAGTCAAGAGTTATTCTGTGACAGAAAATGAAATTCTTCAATTTTGCCACTCTACCATTCTTAGTGTATTAACGACGATTCCTCTTTTAGTTGCAAGATGGTCACTGCAGCTCCAAGCACAAGTCTTCCTTTATGTGACAGCATTCTAAACAAGAAGTAGGAATGGAAAAGGGAAAAAAAAAACTTTTTCTGCATACTTCTCTCATCATTAAAAATATTTTCCAGAGGCTCTTCTTGGGAAGTTTACCTTACATTTTATTTACCAGAACTGGATCACGTGACTTACCTAAATCAATACTGCCTGATGCAAACAGGTTTGCCATGATTGACTAAACGTGCTTGACTCTTGAATTTCTTCCCGTTATTCATTATTTATCTCCCAGAGCTAGACTTATTTTTACTCCATCAAAATTTGTTTCTCTGAATATGGACATTGGGAAGAAAACTAACAGTTGACCATACTCAGTAAACAGAATTAGAACTTCTATAACATTTTGAGCCACATTTGACTACAGATAGGGCCTGATGTACACCAACTTTTCATATTGTTTTACCTAGCCACGTCTTGACAGGATGAAGAAACAAAATCTTCAAAACAAGTTTCTTCAAGGTCCATCCAAAAATTCAGAAGTCTTTCCTTTGATTTAAAGTAGAAATAAAAGACTGAGTTAAACACATTTAAAAGTAAACAAATGAATAAAAGCACCATTTGTCTTTTTTCTCCAGTCTAAGTTGAGTAGTAACAGAAGCATATGAAATAGGAAATAATGCCACATTCCCTTTTCTGTCTCATGTTCTTCCTTAACCTTCTTTTCTAAAATTCTACTCTGCTTCTATTTTAACTAAGAATATAGAACATTCTCATTTTCATGAATGAAAATAGGTCAGTGATCTTTACATGGATGTATTTGATATGACTTAAAAGTAATTAACAACCATGTTTTGAGTATTTCTCACCATTGGAAGGTGGAGAATTGAATTACTTGGGTTGCATAGTTACCCTCTGTGGCACAGTGTTATGTATTCACCAGACCCTGTGGCTACATTATAGTTCTCAAACTCAATTTCAGATCAGCGGGCCCATATAATTGAGTTCTAGTCAATGAAATGGCAATAGGGGTAAAATATACTATTTCCAGGGCTGGCTCATACGGAATTCTCCATCCATATAGGTTGAATTGCCCCACACCCCACTGCCCCCCTCCAAAATAAGCTATGTTGACAGTCCTAACTCCAAATACCTCAGAATGTGATCTTACTTGGAAATAAAGACACTGCAGATATAATTAATTAAGTTAAGATGTCATAATGGAGCAGGTTAGCTCCATAATCCAATATGACTGGTGTCCTGATGAGAAGAGGGGAATGCCATGTGCTATGAGCTGAATATTATGGTTCCCCCACCTGGCCCAAATTTATCTGTTGAAATCTTAAGACCCAAAATGATGGTATTGGGAGGTGGGGCCTTTGGGAGGTGATTTCAGTGATGAGGGTAGGGCTCTGATGAATAGAATTACTGCCCTTTTAAAAGAAGCCCAGAAAATATCTCTGGCCCCTAATGCCATGTGAGGATACAATGAAGACTTGGTGGCCTGCAACCTGGAAGGGGGCTCTTCCTGACACCTGATCACGGATTCCCAGTGTCCAGAACCGTGAACAATAGATTTCTGCTGTTTCTAAACCACCCAGTCTGTGGAGTTTTGTTACAGCGGTCAGAACAGAGGAAGACACCATGTGAAGGCACAGAGTGGAGGAAGAGTGCTTTTGGACTGGGGAGGCAGATTTTTTGAAGTGTTGCAGCTACAAACCAAAGAGTGTCTGGGGCTATGAGAAGCTGGACGAAGAAAGGTAGAATTCTACCTTACAAGATTCAGGGGAAACATGGCTCTGCCAGCACTTTGATTTTGGACTTCTAGCCTCCAGAACTATGAGAGAATAAAAGGGCATTGCTTTTTGCCACCAAGTCTGTGGTTCTTTGTTACAGCCACCCTAGAGAACTAATGAACTATCTTCCATGCTCAATCTCTCTCTTCTCTCACCAGCTAGCCAAATCCAAAGATAAAATAGAAAATGAAATGTCAGAACCACTTCCAGACCTTGGGTCACTAAATAACTACATGGTTCAGATACCACCCCATTGTTCTCCTGTATGGACAGTGATCTGAGAGCGAAATGATCTGTCTTAAGTCCTGACATATTAGACATTGTTTATAACAACAACTGTATCCACAACTGAACATATTATAACATCTAGACTGAAAATGTTGTGAAATTAGTGGTAAACACAATGTAGATAATTTTAGAGTTCCTACTTCTGTTGATACAATAGATATAATAAATCAGATAAACCAAAATGTTGTCTGCCTATTTAGGAGGCTGTGAATCAATAAGAGGGCCCTCTTCTGTCTCAGGTCCTATTATCAGACATGGAGAGGTCCTGCCTCATGAACTTAGAACAAGTTAAGTAACAAGAGGAATGACATAGAGAAGGATTTTGGCTCTGGTTTGTGAGTGTGAAGCTACCCTTTCTTCTCCTTTAAGGTTATTGTACAAACTTCGGTTGGTACATATTCTGCATTTATAATAGAAAAGGAGGAAATTACTATCTATATCTGAATAACTAAGTTCTTGTAAACCCAATGCACAAATGCGGGCAGTTGCACAAGCTCTCATCATCATATTCCCTTGTGTTCACCCTAGAGCATATATTGGAAATATTGTGAAATATTTACTTTAAAATCTTAAGATACTTTTCTTTGGGAAGGTAAAAAAAGTAAAATTTTAAAGAAAAAAAGTCCAGTGTATCCAGATGCAACCAACAGGGACTGTAACCTAGCTTGTATTCAGCAATCAAGGTTTGATTCTCACCATGAACACTAATCATTAGCTGTGTGACCTGGAGGAATTTGCTCTGTTCTCAGGTATCTCTACCATCACCTACTGAAAGAAGGAGTGGAAGGCTTTTTTTTTTTTAAGATTTTATTTATTTATTTGACAGAAGTGGGACAGAGAGTGAGAAAAAGCACAAGCAGAAGGAGCAGCAGAGGAAGAAGAAGAAGCAGGCACTTCCCCACTGAGCAGGGAGCCTAATGTTGTTCTTGATCCCAGGACCCTGAGCTTATGACCTGAGCCCAAGGCAGACACTTAACTGACTGAGCCACCCAGGAGCCCCAGGAGTGAAGGGCTTTTAAAAGTTGTTTGCAGAGGGGCACCTGGGTGGCTTAGTCATTAAGCATCTTCCTTTGGCTCAGGTCATGATCCCAGGGTCCTGGGAATGAGCCCCACATTGGGTTCCCTGCTCAGTGGGAAGCCTGCTTCTCCCTCTCCCACTCCCCCTGCTTGTGGTCCCTCTTTCACTGTCTCTCTCTGTCAAATAAATAAATAATATAAAAAAAATCTTAAAAAAAAAAAAGTTGTTTGCAGAAGCCAAACCTTCTGGGTATTTCCTGAGAGGCTAACTCAAGAAGCTTCTGCCAGAATCCCTCTGCCTTTATGTGTTTTACACATTAAGCTTCCACAGAAAACAAACAACAGATAGACAAACAGAACGAAAAGGATGCAGCTGCTGTGGAAAACAGTTTGGTAGTTGAGAGGTTAAACATAGAATTAGCATATGACCTATCAATGCCACTCCTAGGTGTATACTCCAAACAAATACTTGTATACCAATAATCCCTGAAGCATTATTCACAATAACTAAAAAGTAGAAATAACCCAAGTGTCCATCAACAGATAAATGGATTAATAAAATATGGCATATGCATGCAAAGGAATACTATTCAGACATAAAAAGAACACAAGCTACAACACGGATGAACCTTGAAAACATTATGCTAAGTGAAAATGGACAAAAGTCGGTTGACTCCATCTCTATGAAATAACTAGAGTATGTAAATTCATAGATACCAAAAGTAGCTTAGAGGCTACCAGGAAATGAAAGGGATGGGTATCAAGCAGTTATTTTTTATTTGGGGCAATGGAAAAGTTTTACAAATAGTGGTGATGATTGCACCCACTATTGTGAATGTTAATGACATTGGGAGAGTTATTAATGCCATCGAATTGTGCATTTTGAGATGGTGAACATGGCAAGTTTTATGTGTTTTACCACAATAAAAATAAATATAAAAAATTTTTCAAAGTTAAAAAACAAACAATTTGCAACGATGTGGATGGAACTAGAAGGTATTATGCTAAGCAAAATAAGTGAATCAGAGAAAGACAACTATCATATGACCTCACTGATATGAGGAATTTGAGAAACAAGACCGAGGATCATAGGTGAAGGGAGGGAAAAATGAAACAAGATAAAACCAGAGAGGAAGACAAACCATAAGAGACTCTTAATCTCAGAAAACAAACTGAGGGTTGCTGGAGGGGAGGAGGGTGGGATGGATAAGGTGGCTGGGTGATGGACATTGGGGAGAGTATGTGCTATGGTGAGAAAAAAAAAATCCTTTTACCAAGGAGTTCTATGCCAATGAAGCTTTGAAAACTACTTGTGTATCATGCTGCACAACCAACGTGCCTTTTCCCTTGCTGAACCGAATCTCTTTATCAGATTACCTAACTCTTCCAAAATTAGACAAAGAGATAATTCTACCAAATCAAGCAAACTCTTAATTCTCATCAGCCCTGGATCTCAGAAGCAAGCTGTGCAATGATGACAGTTTGTGGCAAACAGTTCTTGCGAGGGAAGCTCCCGCGATGTGCCCAAAGTAAATAACTTTCCCTCTGATCAGTGGTTCCCTGAATAGTCAGTGCAGTTTTGTCCCTGAAAGTCAGTGCAGGAGATGGTGGTAGGGTGGGATGGGACCAGGAGACATTTCAATACGTTCTTTCTTCCATCTTAATGTAAGTGAAGGCACTGTTTCTGAGGGTTATGAGGAGGGAGGTGTTTTGAATGTTTTATACAATGATTAATGCCTACACATTTTTTTAAAAGTGATTCTTGGGGCGCCTGGGTGGCTCAGTGGGTTAAAGCCTCTGCCTTCGGCTCAGGTCATGATCTCAGAGTCCTGGGATCGAGCCCCACATCGGGCTCTCTGCTCAGCAGGGAGCCTGCTTCCTCCTCTCTCTCTGCCTGCCTCTCTGCCTACTTGTAATCTCTGTCTGTCAAATAAATAAATAAAATCTTAAAAAAAAAAAGTGATTCTTAACTCTGATAGTGTCCAACAATAGTGATTATGATTTATAATCTTCAAAGAAGTACATGTTCTTTTATCTTTTTTTTAGTGTATGGGCAACATGTGTGATGGTTGCTAGAGACTCTTAAGTGGGCAATCTGGAAGAGGTTTTCCCCTTCTCCACCCTTTCTCTGTGCCTCATGTTCAGAATCTGTCCAGTTGACAGGCTGATGAGAAGTGTTTCTTATGTGAGACTGATTGGAAGAGTGAACAGTTAGAAAAACCTTTTATTGTTTTCTTTTGAGCTTTCCCATGATGGAGCCCTGCTATCAAACAAGTCTTTCTTCACTGTTTTGTGTCTTAGGGAAGACAAACTTTTAGAGGCACATTTGAGGACTGCCAAATGGGTTTCAGAGAGCTTTACATATGTTAATTAGGAACAACAGTTGCATATTAACATTTATCATTCACCAGTTACAGAATAGCACATAACAAAAAGGAGTGACTGTTCTTTTTTTCCTTATATCTTGTGAAACAATATTAATATACCACTATATTAGAGCATGTTTTAATTATTTTAAGTAATTGACAATGGAAAAAAATAACTGGCAGTGGAACTCCCTCTTTAAGGCAATGTTAATGTAAATATTCTGGGAAAGAATAGACTAAATCTGAGTTAATTGTTAGCTTTGCACTTTTGTTAAGCGATGCTCCTATCAGAGTGAGTGTGCCCTTTTCTTCCTTACTTTGCTAAGTTGAGCATAAGTCATTGAATGTTAGACTCTTTTAAATTCCCAGGAAGTGCTGGGACCCATTTCCAAAAGACAGGACTTATGTTTCCAAATTGCCATTACCAAAGAATTTTGTAGAAACACCGTGGTGAATTAGACTGACCAATCTTGGATACATTTCATTATTTGTCTGAATAAAAATAGCCTTTCAATGCCCAAATTCTTTCAACACTGCATCTCCCTTATCGCAGTTGTTGATCCTCAAAACATTCTAGAGATAGAGCAGATTCAGGAATGAAAGGGGGTGGCATCTTGAGTTACATGTGCATGCCAGCTGGATTGTTTCTCCTTAAGAGAGATGAAGCCAACAGCAAAAGTGAGATCAATTTTGATTATGATAATATTAATAATAGCGATTACAAAATTTTGAGTGTCTATCATATAGGTGGAGCCTTCTAGAGTTATCTCCTTTAAACCCAGAAAATGATCCTACAAGGTAAGTACTATGAAGGGAAACATACGTCATTCTGCATGAGTATATTGGGGAGGAAGTACTCTAAAAGTTTTCTAAGGAAGAAAGATTTAACCTCTCTTGGAGGATAATCATCCACCAAGAGAATAGAGAAAAGGGTGTTCTCAATAGGTGATGGGGAGATAAAAAGCTATGAGGTTGGAGATGGTTCAAGCTATTTAAAAAGCAGAGACCAGGGCACCTGGGTGACACAATTGGTTAAGCATCTGCCTTTGACTTGGGTCATGATCCCAGGGTCCTAGAACTGAGTGCCACATTGGGCTCCCTGCTCAATGGGGAGTCTGTTTCTCCTTCTCCCTCTGTGTGCTGTCTCTCAAAAAAAAAAAAAAATAAATATATATATATATATATTTTAAAGAGCAGAGACCAGGTTAATGTAGCTGGAGGCTTGTGAAGGACAAGGAGCATGATGTTAGATAGGTAGGCAGAGGCCAAATCTCTAAAGACTTCTTTTTCTGACCTATTTCTGAGAATTAGTTATTTATATGGACCCCTGCACAGATTCTGTGTTCTCTACCATATCAAGCGAAATAGGACACTCATTCACTTCCTTGATTACCACAAAAACAAAAGTCACCCAAGGCTTTATGTGTGTAGTAGACTTCATTAGAATTGGGGATGCTACCAAAGTTATGGTATAACACATAAACAAATAAAAAATTGTGTAATAGGCATCAATCTTTGAATATCTTGTAGCCATATCTACCAATATGGACTCTAGCCTGTCAAAAAATTGCTTCTCCTTAATTCGTCTCCCCTCTCTTAGTTTTCTCCTCCTTTCTCTTAGCCCTCCCTCTCTCTTATGCTTCCCTATTAGCACACATCCAATTCCCACTCATTTTGGATATAGATGAGTTTTGTAATCTTTTCTTTCTGTTAATTAATATCTTCAGGATCTAATTTTCCACCCCAAATGACTTGACTTAAAAAATAAGTTCATAATACAATGACAGGTCTCATCCCATGGAGAATTCTGATAAAATGTATTAGGTCATTATTTGTTTCCTCTACCTATCTATAAATTCTACAATTTTATCCTTAGTAGTTCATACACACAAAAGAAGCCCACAAAATACTACACACTTCATGCATTTGCTTGGTGATAAATTTATTATCGAACGCCAGTTTGGATAAGAAAATGAATTAGATGTTGTTGCATTAAAATTCTGCCAAGATACTCCACTTTTCTGGATCCATTATATACAATCCTGGAAAAATACAAGTTCTCTTTGTTTATGGACATAACCTGTTGTGACAACTTATTATCTAACAGTCCCTTTTCACCAAACCTGATCATCTTCCAATTTTTTTTTCTTGATATAGAAGTCAGGATTCTTGATTGTAAACAACAAAATCTTCTCTAACTGGCTTAACAAGAGGATATTAGTTAAATTGTAGTTAGCTCACAGACTCTCCAGGTTGTAGGAGAACCAGTCTCAGAAGTGATACAACCAGGAATAATACCCAATTACACTGAAAGAGGGGGAGTGCAGGAGACAAAAATATGATCGGCTCTGAGACATTAAGCTTGTAAAATCAACGTAATTTGAAGATTAATTGGAAAAGGGGGTAAGAGAAGGGATAAATTAAGTATGAATCTCAGATTTCTGGTTTAAGGGTTATGGTTTGATAATTACATTTGCTGAGCATTGTGGACGTTATCATGCAAGGCTACTTAGCATCTTCAGATTTCTCTTCTCTGGCCTGAAAAATTCTTGTATTATGATACTGTTGTACAAAGTGGAAACTAGAATTTGCTGTCACTACTTCCTTTATCACTGAGTTGCTTTAGAGAGATATCCTCATCCCCACCAAAGGGCAACCTGAGGAAATAGCAGGCTCCATCTTTGGGGTAGCATGGTGGAAAGTCCTGGAGGTTTTACTCTCCAGTTTGGAGCATCATTTGAGCCACAGTATTGCTGCCAAGCAGTGGAAGCCATAGTGTTTTTGCTAGAACAATTCTAATGGGATATAATTGGGTGTGATTCCCGGCAGCATAACGTCCAGTTTTACTGCTACTGTTTCCGGTTTCTCTTCAACCAGTCTTGCTCTCCTGCCACTCTATTTTCCAGTGTCATCAGAGTCATTCTTTTAAACTGAAAATCGATGCGATTGCTCCCCTAATCAAATCTTGCCAGTGGCGTTCCTCTGGCCAGAGGAAGAGTCAAAACTCCTAAGTTATCAGTTTCCTAGGGGTTGCCAAAACAAATTACTACAAACTGGGGTGGCTTAAAATGAAAGAAACGTGTTCTTTCACAGTTTGGAGTCCTGAAGTCTGAAGTCAAGGTCCACTGAAGGCCTCCTATGGGGAGGAGGATCCTTCCTTGTTTCTTCTAGCTTCTGATTGATAGCCCCAGGCTTGCATTGGCTTGCAACAGCACATCTGCAGTACCTCTGTCTTCACACATCAGTCCTCCATCTTGGGTTTCCATGTCTTCAGATGGCATTCTCCTCTTATATGAAGACCAACCACAGGGGCATGTGGCTGGCTCAGTTGGTGAAGTGACTCTTGATCTTGGGGCTGTGAGTTTGTGCCCAATGTTGGGTATAGAGATTACTTAAAAACATAATCTTTAAAAAAAAAAAAAGAAAAGAAAACTGAGAACATTGGATTAAGGACCTACCCTGATTCAGTATGACCTCATCTTAAATGGAGTAAATCTGTAAGATCCTATTTCCAAATCACGTCACATTCACAGGTACTGGGGATTAGGACTTCATCATGCCTTTTGGGAGGTACACAATTCAATTCAACAACGTTCTACAAGGTGGCCTATGGTGTGGCCACTGTAGGCTTTCCCAGTCTCACCTTGCTCATTTTCCTCTCCTGCTGTTCTATGTTCCAGCTACTTCTGACTTTCAGCTCCTTAAAACTACCATGATCCCTTGAGCCCCACAAATCTTCATGACCAGAGTCCTTCTCCTTGGATGATTTTCTGTATCCACACTCTTCCCTTTCATCTTACCAGTTCACCCATATCCTTTATAGTTCCTGGACACCCTGCATGAAGTTCAGTGTCTCTTCTTTGTGCTCCTACAGCTAACTGGACTTTTCCCATCATAACATGCATCACATTTTATAGTGATTACTTGCCTGATATCTTGGCTCCAAGAAATCTGGGATAGTGTCTATTTTTCTCAGTACTGTAGTCCCAGCACTTGGCATAGTACTTGTCACAGAGCAGACTTTCAATAAAAAAAATAAATTTGGCAACTCTTTGTAGTTTTGAATAACTGTGAAGCATGTAGTTATTTAGCTTTGGATCTTGTTGGAAGGGCCTAATGTTTTGTCAGTCAATACTCCTTAATACAGGGTGTATTAGGGGGAATAAATTGCAGTTATTGGAAGGTTTTCTGTCACAGAAAGTTTCTATAACCTCCTCTATATAGGAATGACCTTGAATAATAGTCGTCTGATAATCTCTTATTGGTGGGCTGGATCCTCTAGCAAACTTAACGAAAACAATTTCACAATACTCTTTTAGACTTTGCTCATTCCTCTTTGATTTATTAAAGTCATTTTATAACTTAATTTTATATGTCATTACAATGATAATTAATCTATTACTTTCTAGTTTTTGCAATCATTATTAATTTCTAGCAATGTCAAGGTTTCAAACACCAAATATAAAATCAGTGTTTTGTGCAACCTCCATAGATTTACTGGTTGTTTAGATGAAGTGCTTAGCATTCAGGACTAAGATTTCTGATTCCCCCTCTGTAACCTACATCAACTCATTTCTCACTTACTCCCATAGAAAGAGTAAGGCTTGGTATGCTTCAAATGGCAGCCAATACAAAAATATTTCATATTCATCTTTAGATCTTTTCTGTATTTACAGTGAATACAGATCAACTACAGATCTGTTTCTGTATTTCTAGGTGAATGTGAGCATGTCTATTTTGCAAGTTCAAAATGTGTGTGAAATACATTAATTTAACATTGGCATCTTATTTCCTGAACCCTCTTGACCTTTCTGTTACCTTTATGGTTCTTGAAAAAAACTGAATTTTAATGCTTTTATGTTTTTAAACTCCTCCTATTGTAATGCAGGTTGTGTGAAGAATTAAAAGGAAAAAAGAAATTGAAAATTTGTTTGGATTATCCCTTCTTAACTTTTCTGCTAAATTAATTTAGGCAGTACTTGAATACCAGCATTGTTCACGCAATAGTCTGTATCATAACAAGTAGGTTCTCTTTAGTTTGTCATAATTTAGTTTAGACATAATTTGTCATAAGAAATTATTAATGTATGTAGTCTCGACCTAACACACACACACACACACACACACACACACACACACACACACACGTGAGCTTATCTGCAATTACATGAGGCAGGAACCACTGTTTGTTCACCACTGTTTACCCATTTGGGTATCCAGTAGGTTAGTGAAGCAACATAAGGACATTGAAATGGGTTTTAAAAAGTGAAATCACTCCCTGTTATTCCTCCACTGGATGTTTCCATGCTCTTGTCCCTTTCCAGGGGTTCCATGAATCTGCAAAGTGTGTATCAAAGAATTTGGGGGGGTGATTAATTTGGGAAAAATTACATCTTTATTTCCACAAACTTTTAGGTGACATTTATCATTTTCTTCTGAGAATAAGCCACAAACATTAGTAATTTTAGCAGTGTCTGTGACTTGGTCATCAAGAGAAACCACAAATATTTCTTATCACAATTGTTGTATATACTTTAAAGATATTCTTGAAATTGTAGTTACTCCAGCAAGATCTTAGTTTTTAGTGCATGACATAGAAGACGTATGTATTATGTCACAGATTTGTTTCTTTTAAAAATGTTCTTAACTAATTTGTTTTCCTTTGTAATAATCAGTTGCATTTTCTGCACTAAGAAATATTATTCTGTCAGTAGAAGGACAAAGGTATCTGTGGCACAAAATGCTCTGGTACAGGTTGCAGTTTTGTTTGCTTGTTTGTTTGTTTTTTAATCGTTGTTGGGAGGCATTTACCTAATGCTTTAAGCAGCTCTCAACACAGTAATTCAAGGGCTACAGTACCCCACGGGCCATGTGCTATAGTCACTTCCAGGTGATTAGCCCCAGGAGACATGGGATAAAAATCTTTCATATCCCTCCTCACCCTCAGGACCGCCCCACCTCCAAACCAGTCCCAGACCCCTAGTCCCAGTTTATCCCTTCTCTTATTTTAAAGTTACTGCAAAACCATTTATGTTTTAGGCAGTATAAAAATCTGGGTTCAGGTCTTGGCTGTTTCACTTACAAGTATTGTCTCCTTAGGTAATTTACACAACTACTCTGTTCCTTAGTTTCCTCAGTTGCATGATTATCTTGTCTTATAGGTTGGTGGCAGATGTAAATGATTTACCATGTGTAAAACTCTTAGGATATCTAGAAAATAGAAAGTGTTATGCAAATACTTGCTATTACTCTTAAATGACTATGTTCATGAGTCCTATAACTACATGATAGATAGCAATAATTTCGAAAGTTACGGCATTGTTTAAAAAGGAATCCTTCTATTATGTGCCACCTGAGCTCATTTTGGCCTCACCCCCATCTTATTCTAGCTATTGCTAAGGCAATCAGCAATCTGTGGGCTCTCACGGACACATGAAGATCCAGTCTGATGGTGCTCCGTACAGCTCATGCTGCAAACCTCTTGTTTCCTGCTAATGCAGAGGTTTGGAGACCCTGTACATTTGTATGTATAGCTCAGTACCCAAGCCAGAAGCACGGAGGAGTTAATGCCTTCAGAGAGAGGGGTCAATGGACACATTTTCTGTGTTTCCATGTTCCTGTGTTTCTTAGAGATGCAGAAGTTCTTCCTTTCCAGAGTGTACATTTTCTGCATTTGTATTTGCCTTCACTACCTCCAGTTCCTCAACTCATATCTTTTCAGAAGACATACAGAATGTCTGATCTAAGAACAACATTGCCTTCGACTGAAGAATCCATTTGATGGCAAAGAAAGAGGATATGCTAGCTATCACATACCCCGTCACCCAGAACTGGCCCAATAAAATGATGGTGGATTGCCTGTTAAGTCTTGGTTACCATACCAGGTCAAAAATAACATCTTGTGGTTTGGGGATTCTGACCTCCACAGTGAAGTACATGAGCTGAATCAATGAACAATATATAGTACTGTGTCTTCAAAGGCTAGAGTATATGGATCCAAGAACCAAAGGATGAAGCAGAACTGATCTCTTTTACCATAACTTACAGGGACCTAGTTGGTAAAAGAAATTTGTATTTACCATCCTGCAACTTAAGCCTCTGTTCTAATAGATATTCCCAGGTTCTAGGTTGGAACAGTTCCATCAGGAGACAGTAAAGGATCTATCTGCTAAACGTCTAGGTGTGATTCACAGTTGATTTCTTCAGGTTTGTCATGCCAATGGACCAGTGAAGAAAGAAAGAAGCACTGAACTTAAGGGAGCAATCAACCGTCATTACTATGAGAAGCTAGGATTTCTGCTGCACAATAAAAGTGAGGTACCTGGAACCCAGGTGTACCTGGAACCCAGGGATTAACTTGGGCACACCTTTGTTCTTCTGTGCCAGTGGTCATGGTGACAAGGGCCAAGGAACCAAAGGCTCAGTTCATAAATAATTTAAAACACTAAACAAAGAGGAAGAGTTGAGTAAAGGCAAAAATAAAACAAAAACAAAGTAAAACAAATCAGAAAGTGTTAGAGCATCTTTAAGGAATGATAATGCTTTTATTTGATTTTGATATGGTCTTGATTATGGTACTGGGCTTAGTGGCACACTCTACTTTGTAACTGTATGTTCATATCATATTTATAGAATGAATGTGGATTTTTTGTTAGAGATATGTTGATACGAGGTCAATATTGGTGTTTTTGTTCCATTTACAATCACTGCTGGTATTCTGCAGTGATTTGTGTATGGGTGGGCACAGAATAATTGTTTCACTGATAGCTATTCATTCCTCGGTTATCTTATTTCCATTCATCAAGTTATGAGATTTTTTTTTTAAGAGAAAAAAAATTGAGCAATTGCCCATAACATAAATTCATGTTAAGAACCACCAATAAACAGGTGAATTATTTAGTTACTCCATGAACCCTGATTTTAAATGACTTCTTTGGGGGAATATTAAAAGGTTTGTGTTAGTTGGCTTATTTTCTAATAGTCATTTTCTGAAAGGCTTTCATTTTATTTTAAAAACTCTATTGCATGCAAGTCACATTTATATTAATATTCCAATAAGTAGTAGCACAAAAGTACGGAGTTCTTACATATCTTGTAATACATGACATGATTCTACGATTCCTTTTGTTCATCACATGAGTAGGACAAAAAATATGGATAGAAGTTCCAGCTCTATCATTGTCTAATAAAATAATGTGGGCAGGTTATTTGTATAAGCTTAGCTGCTTTATCTATGAACAAGGGAATTGTTATAATAAGAAGAAAAGGGAATGAAAGATGTAACACTCTGAAAGAAAGTGTACCATTGGGCAAGTTATACATCTTGCTTGTTGTAGCTTGGTTTTCTGAACTGTGAAACATGGATAATAACATCTACTTCATTGTAAGTATTAAATTAATGGATACCTGCAGAGAACTAAGTATTGTGCCTGTCATGGAGTAAGTGTTTATTATGTGCCAGGTGCTTCATAAACATGATCACATCTATTTATGCCCCAAACAATAGAGGTAGGTGCTATTTTTTGTCATCCATTTTATAGGTGAAGAAACTGGCTCCTAAGGAGATTATGTAACAGATCTTCCTCTACTTACAATGGCGTTATATCTTGATAAGCCCACATAAATTGAAAATGTTGCAAATTGAAAATGCACTTAATGTACCTAACCTACCAAATGTCATAGCTTAGCCTAGCCTACCTTAAACAGACTTACATTAGCATATAGTTGGACAAAACCAGCTAATACAATGCTTATTTTATAATAAAGTGTTGGTTATCTCAAGTAATTTATTAAATACTATACTGAAATTGAAACACAGAATGGTTATGTGGATTCAGACTGGTTGTATGTGTACTGGTTATTTACCCTGGTGATTGCATGGCTATTTGGGTGCTGTGGCTCACTACTACTGCCCAGCATCATGAGAGAAGATCATATCACATACTGTTAGCCCAGGAAAAGATCAAAAATTAAAATACGAAGTATGGTTTCTACAGAATGTGTGTTGTTTTTGCACCATCATAAAGTTGAAAAATCAGAAGTTAAACCATTTTAAGTTGGGGACCATCAGTACCTGACTACAGTTGTATAGACAATAAGTGGTAAAATCAGGTTTTCAAACAGATATTCTGACCCCATTCTATTTTACTGTTTCTCTAACAAACACCCGACTTAACTGCAAATATTCTAAGAATCACATGAGATAATTATGCAAAAACACATGATGCACTGTAAATGGACACAACATGTTAAGATATTAAAAATCATATAGAAGCCAAAAGATGGTACAGTCATTTTACACTAAATATTTATCAGTTCTCCAACTGGACTCTTCTAAGTGTCAATCCAATATCCTGACATGACATTTCTTGAAACTTAGTTGTTTCCTTACTTTGAGCATTTGGTTTATTTTTTTCTTTATATAATTTTATTCTTTATATAATTCTAAGGAAGGGCCCAGACCTCAGCAAAATACAGTGCTGTATTCAGTAGAATTTTAGCATCAGTAAGGGTAGTGTGACAGGCAATGAAACTGAAGCATTTGAGTACAATGACTTGGGAGTGAGCAGGACATTGGAGACATCTGGCAAAGAGTTCAGAGCCCTTCCCAGACAAAAGAGATACCACAGAAACAAGAACTCATCTCTAGTGCCAGACAGTTGAATTTATTTATCTATTTTTGCACATAGTTTTGTACTAAGAAAATGTCAATTTAACATACTCATGAAAGATTCCAGTATGTTGAAGATGGAGATTTTGAAATACTTCTTTGATTAAAAGTTGATCACAGGGCGCCTGGGTGGCTCAGTGGGTTGGGCCGCTGCCTTCGGCTCGGGTTGTGGTCTCGGGGTCCTGGGATCGAGTCCCGCATCGGGCTCTCTGCAAAGCAGGGAGCCTGCTTCCCTCTCTCTCTCTCTCTCTGCCTGCCTACTTGTGATCTCTCTCTGTCAAAAAAAAAAAAAAAAAAAAAGTTGATCACATATCTGTTTCTTCAGGCCACAAAAAGGTTTAAGGTAGAAGTGGGATTACAGTTGTTGAGTCTAAGGTTATTCCCATGGGGCATAGTGGTGCTCCTAGGACTTCCTTTATGGGGTTGGTGTGGGGATTGAGTGAATGTGAGAAAAGCAATACACACAGTGTCTGATGCATCGTCATTGGTCACTAAAGAATACTTATTATCAATATCTATTCAGTGAGGCTTCATGGCCCTGAGAAATCTCTCCATTATTTCTGGAAGTCACCAGGGCATGTCACTGTATGCTCATTAAGAAGTCTTTCCCATGATGACGTTATGGTCTTCAGCTTCCTCACTTTGTGGGCTGAATCTGCAATTCCTGCTGGGCTGTAGGAGGCCCCTCCTTATTTTGGCTGTTGCCTCAGCTGGTGGTTGCTAGTGCTGGGTCAGAAGGTACTGCGGTAGTTTTGTCAAGTATCTGGTACACTGATGGGATAGCACCCTTCTTCTCCAAGGCTACACTCCATTCTGGAGTCCCAGTGTGCCGGAAGCATGTAGACTGTCTCACCCTGCGTTTTGCAAATAGACCTAGATTTTTCAGGGTATATTGCTTGCAAACTTCTCTTCCAGGCTTGGAAGGGTCAGTCCTTGGGGACTGATCTGTAAGACAAATTTGGGTGAAAGATATCATTATATCCTCAATTTTGCTTCTCTTCTTGCCTTCCAGACTTTGCCTTTTCTTAAAATGAGTGTTCTCCTCATGGTCTATCCATTCCTCCTGCAAAAATACACACACCTGCCATGCCACGCCCCCCCCCACCTCCAGATATTTGTTAATGTCATTAGTAAGCAATGTTTAGTATCAGGCTGGGCCCACACCACAAGCATACGCATGATGTATTTATACTAGCAAAGAGAAAGAGAATATTAAGTATGCCAGAAGGACTTGATATTTTCTTCCACTTGAGTAAGTGTAAACACTATACTACTTTTTAATTCTGATAGATGTTGGCTTCTATGACTTAGGATGACATTGTTCAGTATAGTCTTTTTTTTTTTTTCCCCCACTAATAAAGAACTGTTTTGTTGAAGGTTATTCTTTCTCTGGGTTTACCGCTAAGGAACATCATAATAAATCATGCCACTTGCTCTCATTTAAGCCGTAGTCAAGTGTCCTATTTTTTTTTTGAGAATTCAACTATTGATGGCTATTAGTGTTTGTATAGAAAATTGTTAGTAAATTCTTTGGAATCTATTGTTAAAAACAGTTTTAAATGATGAGCTTCTTGGACACTCATCTAATGGAGGAAGAGAAGAGAACTCTGTTATATTCCATACTTTGTCAAATCTGGCACAGCCAGAATTAGGTTCTAATCTGTAAAGAATTTGTTATTAATAAGGTAGGCAGAGCAAAGAAAACCTGAAAGCACCAAGCCAAACATAGATCAGCAGGTAAGAAGTATTCACTTATGACTGATTTTGTACCATTGCTGTTGATATGACAACACAACTGAGATACTTTCATTTTTTAATATCTAGTTAGAAAATGACAGGTCAATTTTCTTGCTCTAATACTGAGTAACTTCTATAATACCAACAGCTATAGTAATGTTACTTTGATGTCTATATTTACCTTACCTGAATTGTAACAATATAAGCAAGTTCATGGGAGGACCTTGATTTTTTATAAATGTTTG
Source organism: Enhydra lutris kenyoni (assembly GCF_002288905.1). NCBI lineage: Eukaryota > Metazoa > Chordata > Mammalia > Carnivora > Mustelidae > Enhydra > Enhydra lutris. The sequence goes on along the minus strand of NW_019154104.1, from coordinate 12,624,872 downwards.
TTTTTTAAAGTGTTCATATCGCAAATGATTTAAAAAGTTTAATTTTAATAACACACACAAGTGTCAGCTTAATTTGTTTATCAAGCTATGTATTTTCATTATCATTTCTCTGAGAATAAGCTACTGTTGTACTGTAATTTTTTCTAGCTAAAAAGAGGTTTAAAAACTTTATAGATGTAAGTCTTTTAAACCCAAGGTAGCTGAATTTATACTCCAAACCTCAAACTTCATATTCTAATAGGCAATGAATTTTCTCTTATAAAAACTTGGTACTATCTCTCATACCAATAAGACTTGCATAGAGGATTATTATTATTTTTTTAATCTGAGATATTCCTTCTAAAGCCAAGCTTTTCCTGCCTTAGGTAATTCCTATATATCTTTGCAATTTCAGCTTAGGTAATGCTTCTTACAGAAGGGTCTATTGGGCTCACTAATTTATGTTACATGTACTAACCACCCAGGTATTCTTGTTTACTTCTTATACTTTCCCTTTTTGTAACAAAACACATGTCAATTGTATATGCAAATTTCAGGTTTACATTTTATCAGTAGAATTTCTTGTCACACCAACCCTCATGAAACTTCAGACAAGATACAAGAAAAGAGTAAAAAAAAAAAAAAGAAAAAGAAAAAAGTCATATGCTGGTGGAAGACTTAAAACTTGGTAAAAGTGTATAGATCCAGATGAGTTTCCTGCCTTGATTGCTTTTATCCTGAGAAAAGGCCAAAGTCAGCACTGCATAAGATGGTCAAAACTCAGAAAATCTCAAGCTGGTCTGAAGAGAAGAAAACAAATTTGGAGGACAATGGCCATGAAAAAGAGAAGGGGGCTATTACGATGGAGAGAACCCAAGATGGGGAGCCCCAAATTCTATATAAAAATACAGTTTAAAGGGTGCTTTGGTGGCTCAATCAGTTAAACGTCTGACTCTTGAATTCAGCTCAGGTCATGATCTCAGGGTTGTGAGATCAAGCACTGCATGGGCCTTTTCCCTGAGCCTGAAGTCTGCTTAAGATTCTCTCTCTCCAGGGTGCCTGGGTGGCTCAGTGGGTTAAAGCCTCTGCCTTTGGCTCAGGTCATGGTCCCAGGGTCCTGGGATCGAGCCCCACATCGGGCTCTCTGCTCTGCCAGGAGCCTGCTTCCTCTTCTCTCTCTGCCTGCCTCTCTGCCTGCTTGTGATCTCTGTCTGTCAAATAAAAAAAAAAAAAAGAAAAAGATTCTCTCTCCCTTCTTCCTCTGCACCCACATCCTTTCCCACATGCATGCATGTGCATGCTATCAATCAATCAATCAGTCAAACAATCAAAATAAACAAAAAAATAAACAATCAAAATAAAATCAAACAAAAATACAGTTTAAGTCTCTGGCTGACCTCCTGATCCATGCAAGGGCAGAGAAGACTCAAATCTTCACAGCTAGTGATAAAAGACGTGAACTGAAATTGAGCTTCTACCCAAAGAAGAGTTTGTGTATTGGGTGCATAACCAAGTTAATTGCCTATAAAAACTAAGGTATCAATACTCTTTCGAGGAACATGATAGGGTCTAGGCTTTCTATGACATAGCATCTGTAATGTCTGAGATACAATTCAAAATCACCTGATATATGGAGAACCAGTCTTGAAAGAAAAGGAATTTAACTGAGACCAACCATGAGATGATTCAGATGTGGGAATGAGCAAAGATTTTAACACAGTTATTATAGTTATACTCAATGAAGTCAAGGAAAATAAGCTGATAATAAACGAAAACATGGGAAATCTCAGTAGAGAAATAGAAATAAATGAAAATTTTGGAACTGAAAAATAAAATACCAAAATTAAAATTCCCTAGATAGGCTTACTGGCAGAATAGAGATGATAGGGAAAGTCATCAGTGAACTTTAACTCAATAGAAGACTAATCTGAACAGAGAAAATAAGATTGAAAAAAATGAACAGAGCCTTGGGGACCTGTGGGTAATAACAAAATAGCAAAAACAAGAGCGTAGCATAATCAAACTGCTGAAAGCCAAGGATGAAGGGGAAATTTTGAAGCAACTGGAGAATAATGATATTTTACATGCAAGGGTATAAGTGAAATTAATCTATGATGAAAGAAATCAGAACAGTTGGAGCAGGAGGCAGAAACTGCTTGGGAATACACAAGAGAAAACTTTTTAGGTTGATATCATGATAGAGCTTTGTGTTACATAGATGTATGCATTTATTAAAAGAACAAATATATGCTTTACATAAATACATCTCATTTTGTGTAAATTTAAATTTTGCATTAAAAGAAAAAAAACTAAACCAAAAATTGTAGTTGACCCTCACTAGCTTTAGGTACTCTGAATATAGAGACCCGCTTCATTCCTATCATTGTGTCCTTTGGGCTGAATACAATAAATGACATGGGGGTACATGTTCAGTAAATTTTTTTGAGTTAAATTTCATTTCACGTATTCCTTTTTCATCTCCACTGATCTAATGCAGATGACTAAACCATGACCAAAGTCCTGGAAAATAAATGGGAGGACAAAATAAGGAATCTGCATAATCATGAACATTGTAGGCTGATAAGAATTTAAAAATAATACACAGTGTAGGCCATGTAATAACATGTTAGAGTTTGCATTTTTAGAACTTCTGTTGCCCTATATAATACCCCTAATGTAAGCCAAGAACTTAACACACATATTTTTTTCCCCCTCATAACCAAAAGAATCTAAAATGTTCTCGTTAACTGCAAATGTGAACTGGTCCAAGCACTTTGGAAGACTGTCCGGTAATATCCACTAAGTTGAATATGAGCACGTCAAAGACCCAGCAATTCCACAGTTAGGTATTTTATCTAGACAAATTCTTGTGTGTTTGTACCAGAAGACGCATGTCCAAGAATGCTCATAGTAGATAATTCGTGCCCACACTGGATGCCGTTAACCTGGTCAGATCTCAGCTCTGCCACTGACATAGGTGTGTGTCCACAGACAAATAGCTTCTTTCTCTGTGCCTCATTTTCCTCATCTGATACTGTAGTTCTTCTGTCATTATTAACCAGAAGTGTAGGTTTACTCTTGCTCGTATGTTATGTTGATATTCATGCTGAAAAAAAAAAAAATCTCCATCACCTTCTTAATCAAATTCATCCCACTGATATGCTGGTTTTTCTTGTAGATAACATATTTTACAAGAACACTGCAAAGTAAATATTACATCCTTTTTGCAGTTGATCAAATGGAGTCTAAAGAAAGGTGAAGGATTGAGATTAAATGGCTGACCAGTGAGTAGCTGTGCTAGATAGGATACTGGCAGGAAAACAGTTCTTCCCAGATATTTCAAAGGAAGATGATTTAATGACAATCTCCATGTAGAGATGTGGGTATGGTAAAGGTAACAAAAAGGGGATGATGAGGTATTCAGAGACAAACAACTTAAAGGAAGCCATTAAAACCCCTCAGATCTGAAGGAACCAAAGAAGGAAATAGTATTTCCAAAACCCAGTGAGAACTGGTGGGAACTAAAGTAGTAGAGGTTCACAGCTCCTGCCAGAGCTGTAGAGTGAAAGAAGAGAAAAGATACTCAACCCGTACTTCCTGCCTTCTTATCACCTGCAGGCGCCTCCTACTGGTTGAACCCAACTGGCTGCCAGCAGTCAAGGGAGCTGCCAGAGCCAGCCTCTCGGGGCACAGAGCAGGTCAGGGAAGAATGGGGAATAGAATGGCGTGGGGATAATTGGAAATTGACAAGTACTTGTAGTCATATCCAAATTTGATCCCATGTTTTTGCGTCTTCCAGGTCCATGTTCCTTCTTATACATCAAGTTGACTCTCATTTTATGTATGTATGCATGCATGTATGTATATATATGTATGTATGTATGTATCATATGTACGTTTGTATTTGACAGAGACACAGCAAGAGAGGGAACACAACCAGGGGAGTGGAGAGGGAGAAACAGGTTTCCCACTCCACAGGGAACCCGATGTGGAGCTTGATCCCAGGACCCTGAGATTAGGATCTGAGGCAAAGCAGATGTTTAACGACCTAGCCACCCAGGCACCCAACTCCCCTGCCCCCTTTTTAAATTTAATTGACTCTCATTTTATTTTTTATTTATTTATTTTTTTTTACTCTCATTTTAGATACACATTATAATAGCAACCACAAATTGTATTACGGCTAGAGACTTGTTAAACTAGACACTCTCGATTTCTTTTCTAGCAGTCAGAAGGTCATCACTTGGCTCCTGAGTTTAGATGGGATGAGGAAGATGGGAATGAACTACCATCACCTAGGTTTGTGTTTGGATCACTAGTTTAATATCCCAAATCATCTTTCAAATTCAACATACACTTTTCTCCAGGTTAGTGGACTCTTTCAGGACTTTCATTTGGATAAAACTGAGTTACTAATTAAATACCATATGGCTAACTGATGGATGGTTACTCTTTAATGTGACATTTTAGAGCACAGAAAAGACAGGGACTAAGATAATTGTTCTCCAGCTAGCTAAATGTAATGCAGCTAAGAAAAAGGATGAGGGTGCAGGGTCTGGCTTCAATTATTTCCAGCCCAGCAGGTCTTTTAGAAATGTCTTTTAGAACTGCCAGTTGTCTTGGCAGCATGAAACGCTGACTTCTCTGGAAATGTGGTTGAGAATACAGATCAAATAAAATATTCTTTTCTAAGTATTAATTAAATAAGTTAATTAATCTAATAGCCTCAACTTCTTATATGCAAAGTGGGAAGAATAATAGTGCATACCTCATGTCATAGTTGTGAAAGTTAATTCTGTAATAATCCTAGAACATTTACAATAGTGCCTGGAAAATAATAAGCATTCAATAAATGTGAGCTATCATCATCCTTACCTTGTGCCAAGCAATAACCTTTGCTCTTTCTTTGTCCCAATTCCCTTTCTATGTTGTTTTTAAAGACCCCTCCTGAGATTTTTCTCCTTGTATGTTTTCATTTTCTCTTAAATTTCAAATTTGTTGTCCTGGAAGAGACTCTTGGACACTGGCATTTCCAATTATGGTTAGTTGAGAAGTTCTGTAAACATGATGAGTCCCTTCATGGCACTGCCCCGGGAAATAAGCCATATATTCATGGATTCATTCTGGTAAGAAGCCCTGCAAAGAGAAGTCTTTGACTTATCTATCTAAATTCTTGTTTTACATTTACCAATAAATGACCTTGGGGGAGATCATATGCCTTTTCCAAATCTCAGTCTGCAAGATAAAGATGACTTGGTGCCTACTCCATATGTGTATTTGTTTATGGAATGGAGAGCTTTTGTTAATATTAGGTAAATTCTTAAAACTCCATTTTCTTTAGGTTGAAGAACGGTATTTGACAGAGTAATTTCTCTACTGCTTTTCAAATACATATATATGTGTGCATATGCATGCATATATATATGTATATGCATATACATATATATGCATATACACATATACATATATACATATATATGTGTAAATATAAAATCCCAAAGAAGCATAAAAATGGTAGAAGCCACCACTGTGATCAAAGCCCAAAGATTTCAGACTCTGTTGCCATTTCAGTGTTATCCTGGCCAACTTAACGTCTTTGTGCTTTAGTTTTCTTATCTGTAAAGTGAGCAATTGGACTAGAACTGTGTTTTATGAAGCAGATAAAGTAAGGAGGGGATGCACATATAGTACGGCTTCCTCTTTATTTGTATAATTTATTTATAATTTATAATCTTTATTTATAATGCATGCTTCAAATATAGCAAAAACTCTGAGAATTCTCTTAATAAGAACATTTAATTTAGTTAATTTAATTTGCTTAATTTCATGTTTCTCTGACTTGTTTGTGCAACTCTTTTCTGCAAATAATGAACTGATATCTTGGCAAACACTGGTGTTCTGCACGTAAAAAGGGGATTGGATTCTGGAGTAGATGATATTCAAGTCCCTTCTCCTTATCATTCTAGAGCTCAGTGAGGTCATGATTATTCCAGGCATGATATATATGCGTCCTTGTTGTGCTACCCTTCCCTACATTTACAACACTCATGTCATGAATTCTCTCTTTTTTCAAAGGAAAAAAAAAAGTTAATATGATTGATCGTATGGTTCACATAGGTCCATAATATACTATTGGGCAGTGTTACATCTCATAAAGGTATTGTTTTATGCTTTCTTTGCCCTTTGAAATTATGTTTTTCTTCCACTGGCTCAAAAAATTTATATTTTAAAGTAGGGAAGTGATATTTGGATTTTCATTCTATTATCATTTATGTTTTACCTTTTAGAAGTGAGTTGGGCCAAGGGATGCATGATTGGTGAAGACTAATTCAAATGTTCTGAAGTTTCTGGCCATAATACACAAAACATGGACACCCCACCTTGGTTATGCCAATGGAATAGCCTTTTCCATCAATTTGTTTGCTAAGTGATGAAGCTAAGAAAATCTGTTTTGACTTTGGGGTTGCTTCATTTAAGCTGGTAGACCTGGGATTTAAATAACTCTAACTTTGAGAGCAATCTTAGCATTGTAGGACTTAATTATGAGGCATGAGTAATGAGAGTACATTTCTGCTATAGAGATGTCTTCGAGTCCTGGAAGAAAATAGATGGCTCATTCAAACTGGGTAAATGAAGAAGGATTAATAAAATAGCTATTTACAAAGTGTGGGCCAAATGAAGAGAAAATGCAAGCCAGGGAAGGAAAAAAACCCTGATCATACTGTCTCCTGATTTATAATCTCCTAAAGATGGTTCAACCAAACCAGAAGCCAGAGGGCAAGGGAGCCTGTTAACTCAACCATATCCCTATTAGAGTGAAGGATATATATGATAGGGGGATGGAAAATACCTTGCAGAAGTGCCAAGAGGTCAGGCCATGTGCTCTGATAACTTTCACAAGAAGGAAAAGATCATAAATGAACCTATACAACCCAATCCATCTTAAGTGTTAAAACTTCATCTTAGCATAATTTTCCAGCCATTTTTAAGTAAGCATTACTGTTTTCTATTGTGATAGATAGAATCATCTTTATTTTTGAAATAGATATGATTTAAGTTTATTTAATTTAATTTTATTTTCTAAGCATGTATAGTACTTACTATATGCCAGGCACAGTTCTAAATACTGTAAATATGTTAATGCTTTAATTCTCATAACAGCTTTCTTATTATTACTATTATTTCCCCCATTTTGCAAGTGGACAAACCAAACACAGAAGGTTAAAAATTTGCCTAATGTCATAAAGCTAAGAAGTAAAGTCAGCATCTGCAGTTAGGCAGTCTGATTCCATGGCCTTACTTTAAATTATTAAGCTATGCTGCCAGCCTGTATGTCATGCCACCTTGCTAAGCAATCAGTCTATCCATACTCAACTCCTTCTATTAAAGAGTTAAAGTAGTGTCCTTTACTTCCTTTCATACATAGTGGAATGATGTTGTAAAAAGAGCACACATTTTGGAATAGAAAGCTCTTTCCTAGAAGGGGGCAAGACCCCAGGCAAATTACCCAGGACCTCATCAATATAAAAGTGTTTGAGAGGAGGCTGTGATCTTAACATCCTTCCTGGGCAACTTGCAATAACACTAAGAGAGATATTACCAAATTGAATTCTAGTAATTGTTTTAAAAGAGGATTTAGTATTCTGAACACTGCTTCCTACCAAATATGGAAGCCCACAGGGGCTGACAAGTTGCCCTCCCAAGAGTGAAGACATGAAGTCACATACAACTAGGTCCAAATCCTAGAAATGCTTATTTGTTCTATGACTAAGTTGAGGGATGAGAATGGCAGGAGACATTTAGCATGGTTGTCAAAACAGGTTTCAAAATCAAAAAAACTTTTCAAATTTTAGTTCCATCATTAATTCAGTATATGTTATTTAACCTCTGATTCTTGGTTTACCCATCTATAAAATGGGGCTGAAAATACCTACTTCCCAAGTTGTTCTACAAATCCAATGCAGTAATGCGTGTGCATTTAGTAGTGTCTGAAATACAGTAAGCATCCCCTGAGAGTTAGCATCATCATCATCATCAATCACCACCACCATCATCAGGTGTCCTGGAGAAATGCTCCACCTCATCATGTGCAGTTCTGGTGAGGCGGTCAATAACAATTTTGTCTATACCCTGTGCTTGAAGTTTTGAGCAAGAAACTGAGACCTGGCTGACCAGAAATCCTCAGGAATTAATCCAAAGGATGATGTATTAGTTTCTTTGAATTGCCATAAAAAATTTACCACATAACAATAAGAAGATAAATTAATTCTGTTATAGAAATTATTTCTTAAATAATAAAAATGTCTCCTCTCACAGCTCTGAAGACCCAAATCAAGCTGTAGCAGGGTTAGTTCCTTCCAGAAGCTCTGAAGGAGGATCTGTTTAATTCTTTTTTCCTAGCTTCTAGTGATTGTTGGCAATCCTTGGTATTCCTTGGTTTGTGGACACATCACTCTAATTTCTACCTCCATCTTCACACCTACCTTTTCTGAGTGTCTTCTTCTTTTCGGTATCTCAAGTGACAAGTGACAAGGACACTTGTCATTGGAGTTGGGACTAAACCAGTTAATACAAGATGACTTCATCTAGAGATCGTTAACTTAATTACATCTGCAAAAATCCTTTTCAAAATGAGTTCACACTCATAAATTCTGGGTAGGCGTATCCCCCAAAATGGGCCATCACTCAAGCCATTACAGATGAGCAAATAATTCAAGCAGGGTTCATCTATGGTCATCATAATATAGAGAGAGGTTGTATAAATATCATGACCACACAGAAGAAAGCAGGGTGAAATTATCTGGCAATGGGAAAAAAGAGTGAAATGGGGGTGTGGCTGGGGTAGAAAGAGAGACATCAAGAGAACATCTGGATTTAGTAGAGCCTTCAATCATTTCTGCCTCTAGACTTAGTTCCATGAGCCAATGTTCTTTGTTTTTTGCCTATGCTTGTGTAAGTTGATTTTTTATCACTCATATCTGAAAGAATACTGAGTAATACAACTACTAATATTAAACAGATGTCAATTCCTTTTTTTAAAATCTGCCTTCAGTAGGAAGAGGAGGAGGGATTGTTGAAAAGGGCTTCTTGATGTGTGATTACTTCAGCTAAAAGGTGGAAGTGGGTGAGACACTAGCCCTTCTGTCACTGGATTAAGTTACCTGCTAATCTGTCTCTCTTCCTTCTAAGGATGCACAGAAATTGTGAATTGTGAGCTCTCATATACTGAGTGCTTTCTATTTTTTAAGTACTGGGAAAAATCTTTGCATGTATTATATTTTATCCAATCTTATAGAAAACCTGTGAGTTAGGTGATATTTTCCTCACTTACAGACAAGAAAGGTGAAAAAAGGCTGAAGTATTGTCAGTTGATTTTTATAATTAGGGAGGGGTTCTGTCAGGAGCAACTACATTGCTTTCACTGTTGTTTCTCCAAGATTTATCCCAGAGCTTGGCACATGGTCAAGCAATGGTTCTTAAAGTATGTTTACTGAATAAACATCATCAACATTACCTGGGGCTTGTTAGGAATATAAATTATCAGGATCTACTCTATATGTACTGAATAGAAACTCGGGTGGAACCCAGCTCTCCACATGATTCTGGTGCACTAAAATTCTGGGCCACTGAGTGGATATTTATTAAGAGTAGAAAAACAGGGCACCTGGGTGGCTCAGTGGGTTAAGTCGCTGCCTTCGGCTCAGGTCATGATCTCAGGGTCCTGGGATCGAGTCCCACATTGGGCTCTCTGCTCAGTAGGGAGCCTGCTTCCCTCTCTCTCTCTGCCTGCCTCTCTTTCTACTTGTGATCTCTCTCTGTCAAATAAATAAATAAAATCTTTAAAAAAAAAGAGTAGAAAAACAGTGAAAATGTTGAATTCCAAACTCAAAGTCTTAGTTGAGGGAAAGGGGTTAATCCAGGGTCTATGGTTTCCCAAGAAATAATCTGACTTCTAATAGTAAAGTGACAGAGAATGTCTGTGGCACCCTAAAATTACTCTTCACATCATTTCTCTGCAGTACACTTTGTACAACCACAGACACATAGAAAACAATGATGTCTCACTTTCCAGAGAATGGTGGCTTCCATCCATCTTTATGTATAGTCCTGAGCTCCATTCCTGGTGTCTCTCAGCCTTTCCTTAAAGCACAAACTTGCAGAAGGAAAAAAAGAATCATATTTTCACACCATTTAGGCCATTGCTTACCTAATGGGACATATAATGTGATGAAATTGCCACCTGGTGGTTGAGATATAGGACAGTTCCCAAGGGTATAATTACCCAGGCTATTATTTAATATTTTAACTATACCTACTCCAAAGGCATGCTCATGGAGTTGGTTAATGTTATGACAAGCTGTAGATTGGAACTGAGATTTTTAACACTTTTAAAATGACAGAACAACAAATAACTAGATCTGGGAGGAGAAAAAGCCTAGGAACTTGATTTTAAAGAAAGATATATCACAGATGCAGGTACTCAATACATAGAATAAATCATGACTAGAGGACAAAAAGCAAAGTGTAACAAATAAAAGCCTAGACTTTGAAAATGGGGTACATTTATTCCTTTGGAAAACAGTGCTCCATTTTATGAATGTAATATCATATGTAGAAATGAAGTGATTTTGATAGAAAGTTAAATATGTCTTTAAATAAAATATTATATTTTTAGGAAATTCCAGGATAATTTATGTCTTTTAGATGCAGTCCCTCTTTTAGATGCAGTATTGAGGTGCTATATTAGTCAGGATAGAGTAGCTTTGCTGCAAAAACAAATTAACCTTGAAATATAAATGACCTAATAATAGCTAAGGTTTATTTCTGTCTCATTCTATATGTCCAACACAGTTTGGTAGGGAGCTGTTTTCCAGATAGCTGCTCAAAGACTCAGGCTAATGGAAGGTTCTGACAGCTTGTATGGACATGACCCACCAGTATTACCTGAGCTAAGGAAAAAAATAAAACAAAACACACATTGGCTCTTCTGTGCTCTGGTCTAGAAGTGATACATATCTCTCCCACTCATGGCGCATTGGCCAAAACTTATCATATGGCCTCACTTAACCAAGAGCAATGTGGAAACATGTGGGTAGTACCTGAATTTTTGATGTGTAGCAAATACTTTTTTCCAAAGAACCTATTTGTTCTAACTAATCTGATTTCCTTCTAGGTCAATTTCAGATCAAAATCTTCCGCTCTCAGGCCCCTGGGTGGCTCAGATGGTTAAGCCACTGCCTTCAGCTCAGATGTGATCCTGGAGTCCTGGGATCCAGTCCCACATTGGGCTCCCTGCTCAGTGGGAAGTCTGCTTCTCCCTCTGACCCATCCACATCTCATGTTCTCTCTTCTCATTTTCTCTTTCTCAAATAAATAAAATACAATAAAATAGAATAAAATAAAATAAATCTTCAACTCTCATGATAGAATGTGAATATTCTCTCTATCTGCTCAGATAGCCATAGCATGTGAATCTCCTTTCCCTTGCTAATATCTGGCTTCTACTAAAACACGAAGAGAAAAAGTATTGCCTAAAAATCTGACAAGGGATTTTCTTTTCAACTTCTTCAGACTAAGTAAATTCTTGGAATCAAATTAGATCACAAGAAAGTACCATTCCTGAATCTTCTTGGTTTAACTTATTATAGAAATGTCTTTAATGATTGAAATTTTAATGCAATACTTTTAATATTTATCAAGAGTCAATATAAGAACACCTGTAAGGCACATGATCTGAATTATTGAATACCCTATGCCTAAAGACCCATGGGATTCCATGCTTCTAGGGACCACGGCAGAATGCAGTGGAACAGATGTGAGCTTTGGAACTGGTTTGTACTACATCTGAACCCCAAGTTTGGCAATTCTTGTCTTAGTGATCCTCGTTTGATTACTTCATCCTCTTCCTTCTAATATTCCACTAGAGAGGATTAAATTAAGGTCTAGTATTCTCATGGTTAAGAGTTTGAATCCTAGAAGCAGGCTTACATTTGAGTTACAATAGTACTTACTAGTTAGGTGGCCTTGGACAAATCACTTAATCTTCTGGACTTTGATTTACTTGTATAAAATTGGGATAACAATAGCATGTATATCCAAAATTATTATTAATATTAAATTGGTTAATATATATAAACCCTTAAAATTGTGTCTAGCAGAGAATAAGTACCAGTTAGATCTGGCTATCATTATGATTAAATTAGAGAATAGAATGTTGAACCACCCTAGCCTCCCATGGATAAATTCCACCTGGTCATGGTGGATAATCTTTTTAATGTATTGTTGGATCCTATTAGCTAGGATCTTGTTAAGAATCTTAGCATCCATATTCATCAGGGATATTGGTCTGAAATTCTCCTTTTTGGTGGGGTCTTTGCCTGGTTTGGGGATCAGGGTAATGCTGGCTTCATAAACAGGTTCAAGAGAATAAGTATTATTTCTTCTTTGAAAGTTTGGTAAAATTCCCCAGGGAATCCAAGAGGTCCTGGGCTCCATTCTTTGGGAGGTTTTTGATCACTGCTTCAATCTCGTTACTAAATATTGGTCTATTCAAGTTGTCAATTTCTTCCTGATTCAGTTTTAGAAGTTTATAGGGTTTCCAGGAATGCATCCATTTCATCTAGGTTGCTTAACTTATTGGCATATAACTGTTGATAATAATTTCTGATGTTTGCTTCTATTTCCTTGGTGTTAGTCATGATCTCTCCCTTTTCATTCATAATTTTATTAATTTGGGTCCTCTCTCTCTTCTTTTGGATTAGTTTGGCCAATGGTTTATTGATCTTACTGATTCTTGTGAAAAACCAGGTTCTAGTTTAGTTGATGCATTCCACTGTATCTCTAGTTTCTATCTCATTGATCTTTGCTCTAATCTTGATTATTTCCCTTCTTATGTGTGGGATTGGCTTAATTTGCTGTTGATTCTCCAGTTCTTTAAGGTGTAAAGACAGCTGGTGTATTCTGGATTTTTCAATTTTTTTGAGGGAGGCTTGATGGCTATGGATTTCCCCCTTAGGACCGCCTTTTCTGTATCCCATAGGTTTTGGACCAAAGTGTCTTCATTCTCATTGGTTTCCATTGTTTAAGTTCTTCTTTGATTTCCTGGTTGATCCAAACATTCTTAAGCAAGGTGGTCTTTAGCTTCCAAGTGTTTGAATTCCTTCCAAACTTTTTCTTGTGGTTGAGTTCCAGTTTCAAAGCACTGTGGTCTGAGAATGTGCAGGGAATAATCTCAATCTTTTGGTATCAGTTGAGTCCTGATTTGTGACCCAGTATGTGGTCTGTTCTGGAGATAGTTCCATGTGCACTTGAGAAGAATGAGTATTCTGTTGTTTTAGGGTGGTATGTCCTGTATGTATCTATGAGTTCCATCTGGTCCAATGTGTCATTCAATGCTCTTGTTTCTTTATTGATTTTCTGCTTGGATGATCTGTCTGTTACTGAGAGTGTTGTATAAACATGGATGGGACTGGAAGAGATTATGCTGAGTGAAATAAGTCAAGCAGAGAGAGTTAATTATCATATGGTTTTGCTTATTTGTGGAATATAAGGAATAACACGGAGGACATGGGGACATGGAGAGAAGTGAGTTGGGGAAAATTGGAGGGGGAGATGAACCATGAGAGACTATGGACTCTGAGAAACAAACTGAGGGTTTTGGAGGGGAGGCGGGTAGGAGGTAGGGTGATCCTGGTGGTGGGTATTATGGAGGGCACATATTGCATGGAGCACTGGGTGTGGTGCATAAACAATGCATTCTGGAACACTGGAAAGAAATTTTAAAAAATAAATAAAAATTAAAAAAAAAAAAGAAAACCATGATTTTCCAAAACTGATTCAAATAGGAAAAATCCTGAATAGGCCAGTAAGAATAAAATAAATGAATAAGTATTTGAAATATAGAAATAGCAAAAATTAGTCATTCATGAAGATACTGGTTCCTTTATTATCAAATAATGACAGAGTAAACTTCTATTCTATACTCTTTCCTCCCCTTTCTTTGGCCACTAGGAAACTCAGAGCTAGATTCAATGGTCAGTCATACTATTTACACATCATTACATTGTTGGATTTACATGTATATAATACAAAATGCTGAAACCCTCTTTTGAAAGAAAGAAGGATATAAATAAATTTTTAATAGTAGAAATGTAGTAAAATCAATTTTTCTAATTATAAGAAGATCTTATTTTTTCTTTTTCTTTCTATCTCTTTCTCTTTATTTCTTTCTTTCTTTCATAAGGCAGGTAGGACTGGCGTGATTTCTATCCTACTTTGTAATCTCTGTTCCAGAACTAACCTGTGTAGGAGCTAGACATTCTTCTCAGATGGAGCAAGCAACTTACTGAAATACTACCTTAAACACTAGCCATGACTGAAATGGCTGAAGGGCTTCCTAAACTCTCTACAGACACTTGTCAAGTTTTAGTGTTTCCTCTTACTAAAGCTCTTTCTTCCCACCATGCCTTTTATCTATCATGGATCAGCAAGTAGTTTGTGCAATCTCAGCTCTGATTTCCCTGAGAAAGATTTTTTTGTGATTAAATACCCCCTTCATGAGGTTCAGAAGGAGAAATAGAACTTGGGGGCTTGTTGCCGGCAACTCCTGGCTTCACTTGGACTACTATATGCTCTTTTGCTTGGCAAAGAGGCACAGTTCCAGAAAGATAGGACTGTTGGAAAGAGTTCAGTGAAATGAAAGAAAATATGGTCTGAGGCAGATTGGAAGTACTGAGTTCTTAGGAACTGTCAGAGGCCAAGTATATAATAAACTTGAGTAAATGACAAGACGATGGGGAAGAACAATTGCCCAGGGGTTTGTGGTGGGTATAAACACATAGGAAGGAGGACAAGTGGGGAAGAGGATTTCAGACAGCATGGCTGCAAGCAGTTGAGAGAAAGGAAGTTCTCTCTCTGCTGAACTCCAAGTACTTACTGTTCATACCGTTCTTTTGGGAATTTTTAATTTTTATCACCCCAGACATTTCTTATGTGCTTTTGTATTATCGCCTGACCTTTTACCTACAGATGACTTCTTTCCACAGTATAATTATAAGTTACAGATGCCAGAGACCGTGGCTATTCTTATTTGGCTCCCTGTCAAGGAACACATGATAACGTTCTAATCCCTCTGCTGTTCACTAGTGGCACAAACTAGGACAAGCTACTTGACTTCTGTAAATGTTAATTTCTTCAGCAAAATAGGGCCGGTGATATTCACACTGCAGAGTTTTAGGGTCGTTTAATGATATATAAAACGTTTGGACATATTAGGATGTGAATACCAGTTATTATCTTTCCCTCTCAGAGTGGCTGATCCCATGACTGACATACAGTAAGCACAATATTATACTGATATAATACAAATCAGCATAATATATACTACATAAGTAGGGTATAAATATACAGTATACATAGGTACTCTACCTAAACAGATATACAATATATAAAGTAAAACTATAGAGCCTATTCACATATTGCAAGTTTTTACAACTTTGTAAACCTTGTTTTGCCATTTATGTATGTACATGTTATACATGTGTTAGGTATTACATATTTATGTACATATTTAATAGGCACCTGGACCCTCAGAAAATGAAATTATCTTGAATGTTTCCTGTGTTGAGGAGGTTCTAAGTAAATTCACCCAATCTACGACCCAACTTCATTTTTCCAAGATTTGACTGTATGTAAAAATGCTGTGAGGCTCATTTGACTGTAACCTATGGGTCCCTGGTGTTTTAAAAACACCAGTGTGGTCCAAAGCTGGACCGCATCAAGTTGCACAAACAGATCTTTGGGAGCTTGCTGTCTCTAATGAGGCAGGCTACAAGGAACTTGGGTAGTGTGGTCCCACTGGGATTTTTCACTTCCAGTGGCCATTTTTATGAAATATCTCCTAATTGATTAAAGAATCTGAATTCAAGGAGAACAATCAGCTGTCATTAATTCCCTTTAAGCTCTCACAGACTGGAGCACCACTTTCCTTTCCAAGAGCTCTCCATTCTGTGAGGGAATGAAGCAGCAAAGAGAGAGAGGGTAGGTAGCTGGTTTGCATGCAGCGCGAACAAGCAGATCAATCAGGCTCTCACGGGTGTCTTAATCAGAGGCCTGCGGTTCACTGTGGTGGCTGAGAGCTACCTCCTTGCCAATGGCATCTTCTGTTTAGAGATGCTATTGATTGCTCCTCTCTGCTTCCCTTCTGGGAGTTTCCGGCTGCAAGGCAGTGTCAGGAGAAGGGCAAGGGGAAAGGTGTTTTGTTAACAGTGCATGGCATTTGGAGCCAGAATCTAATTTCCGAAGTGGCAGATGCAGTGCCACTCAATGCAGACCTTCTGGAATGGCCCTGAGTGTGATGTATAAAGCAGCTGTCCTGAGCCAAGGATGCCCATGGAAAGATGGGGAGGGTGCTCCAGTGAGTGGATAAGAAGTGGGCTCAGTGTAGACAAGGAGAGGGAGACACTCTGAAGGAGATTGTGCTGAGTGCATCAACTCTGCTTGGGAGAAGTTGCCAGTTAAAATAATTTTTTTCCAGAGAAATGTAAAATCTGGAAATCAGGCAGGAACATAATGTATAATGGATCTATTTGTAAACTCTGCATATAATTCAATATTCTCACAATGGTGAGTGTGCAAGAACATTCTTGAAACTGAGAAACTTAAACTATTTCGAGCATGGAATTGGGGGTGGGAAATATAGAATTTGATTATTCTTGATTCAGACTTTGCCGTGAGGATGAATAATTGAACACAATCAAGACATTTTTTTCTTCAAGCTAGAGAAATAATGCTAGGGGGAGAGACACAGTGGGAGGGACACTCAAACCAATTTGAGATTATAAATGAGAAGATAATATAATTTTGTATGTTGAATGGTTATGAAAATCAGAAATGACTCCGTAATGCTTGACTATTGTTAAGCAATTCAGAGCCAGATATACAAAATGAGGCAAACTTACACTCCAAATGCTATAAAGTAGCAAGCTGTGAGAGAAATTTAAGAAATGGGAAAGAAAAATAACTTGCAAGTCTCAGACAGATGTAGGCTCAAATTTTAGGTCAACCACATGTCACGTTACTTTGGTTAAATTCCCCATTTTTCTGAAACTCATTTTTTTTTTTACAGGTACCATAGGATTAATATGTGTGCTAACCCCCCTTCCTCTCTACCTGCCCAATATCAATTTCCCACCTTTCTCTCTCCTTCCCTTTGCCTCAGAGACTGATGACTATGACTGTTTCCCCTAAGCTCCCCTGCTGGCTATTTCAGGCTTGGATTGGTGAATGGGAGATACCAATGGCAGGGGAGAAAAGTTCAAGTATTTCTTCCTCACTCCCTCCCTACTTTGGCTCTGGTCCCTGGAAATGTCTTTGTCCTGGTGGTGACTACAGCTCTTGCCAGGTGGATTCTTCTTGGGGTTCCTATTGTCACCTGGCTCCAGCAATGTTTTCCCTTTGTACCCAATATGTGAGGAAACCGAGTAAATGTTTCCTACTGTTGCTAATCTCTGAGTGCCTCACATGCCTTGTTGAGTCCCTTAGTCCTGTTTTCCATGCATTCTTTTGAACCATCTGGGAGGTATCCAATTTGTTGATGGAACCCTTATTGGTAACAAAATGATTGTCTATTTTCAAAGAAAACGTCTAAATAGCCACCCAGCAAATACAGAAAGGAGTATGCAACTTACTCCTTGAAAAGTCTTCAAAAGATGCTGTTAGGTTGAAAATGGCCCCCAAAGATGTCCAGGTTTGGGGAGTACCTGGAACTTGTAAATGTTACCTTATATATAAAGAAGAGATGTGATTGAATTAAATAGCTTGAGTTGAGTTTATCTGGGTGGTGCATAAATACTGTTGCAAGTGTCTTTATAAGAGGGAGGCAGAGGGAAACTTAACACAGAAGAATAAGGCAATGTGACCGCTGAATCAGGAAGCTTCATTGCTGGCTTTGAAGATGGAGAAATGTGCCAGGAGTCAAAACATGCAAAGAAAGGAGCTTTGGAAGCTGGAAAAGGTGAAGAGACAGATTTCTCCCTAGAGACCCCACAGGAGCATGACTCAGATGACGCCTTGGGTTTGATGCAGTGAAACGGATTCCAGACTTCTGACCTGCAGAACTGTAGGAGATTAAATCATTGTTTGAAGCCCCCAAGTTTGTGGTAATCTGATACGGCAGTCATAGGAGACTCTTAGTGAATGTACCAAGGTCCACAATTCAGCTGGCAGGTTGTGCTCTCAGAATGCAATTCTTAGCTACCACATCCCTTCTAGGGATGCACACACATGAACCAAGATATGAGACGCAAGCATAAAATCACAGTGATAACTTATCAATTTCCCATGTGTGATCTAACTCTCCCACTGACTGGAAGGCATGTCTTTCTGTCCAGACCATTTTCTCCCTACAGGCAGACAAGCTTAGTAAACCAGTACACAGTCAGAATGTCAGCTTATTGATTTGTAATTAAAAAATAAAATTCTGTCACATAGATGGGAATCTTCAGTGGTTCCACAGCAGCCTGTTTTCCACCCTCCAGCAGACAAATCTGGAAAGACAAGTCATAACTGAAGGTTGCTTGTAGAACATTGACTCTGAACAAAGGCACTTAGATTAATTGCTTGCTGAATGGCGAGGGGATAAGACATCCTGAGACATTCCTTTGAAACTAGAGCATTTGGATTCCTTCAGCTAGCATCTCATTATCTACCTTCCTTTTAGGGAAGTCCTTGTCAATGGAACAAGGATAGCTGTGCATGTTTCATAAAGATCTCTCTCTTCTAGTCTGTATCTGGATGATCACTGCCAAATTAATCCCTGTGATTCTTCTCACATGAGTGACCATCCCTCTGTCTGTTGGGGGGATATGCCGATGCTTTCATTCTTGCCAGAATCAAGTCTTGCTGGGACAGAACCTCTATAGTTTCTGTAAAATGTCACTGCAACATGAAGTGATGAGCACTGGGTGTTTTATGCAACTGCTAAATTATTGAACACTGTATCTGAAACTAATGATGCACTACATGTTGGCTAATTGAATTAAAAAATTATAAAAAATAAAATGTCATTGCATATCTTATGTGTTGAAATAATAATAAAATGGACAATCTTATTTTCTTTTTTTTAGGTTGTAGTGGAGAAAGATACCATAACATTTTTCCATAAACTGACAACTGATCTTGTGAGGATCATACAGGGTAATATATGTAAAGTCTTCACTCTGTTCCATACAGAGGGCAATCAATAAATGTCATTTTTCTTGCCCATATTCCTCGAATGTCTAGAGTGTGGTATGGTGTAAGAATATGTCAGAAGGTTAAAATTCAGAAGGAGAACATCAGAACTTGTCAACCTCTGACAATCTTACACATCTCAGGGAAGCAGAAAACCCAGCATTTAGAGCTCTGTTTTTTTTTTCTTCTGATGAAACATATTGTTCATGAAAGAAATCTATTTTTTTTTTTTCTATTTCACTCTGATCTAACTATAGAGATACTTTCAGGCTGGGGCAAGATTTCATTTTTCCAAGACTTATGAGATTCTCACTAGGCAACACATCTTTAAAAGACAAAGTCTTCATTTTGCATGTTGATGTATCATAGAAAAATAAAATTCAATGATAAATGCGTTTCACTTAACTCAAAGGTTTGTAAATCAGATTTTATATGGTAATTTCTGAGATATACTCCCATCAAAATTAAATCCCAAAGAATAAAAAAAATCATCCTAAAGAATGTAGCAAACTTAAAATTATGTGATTAACCAAATACTAATAATTTCATGATGAAATATTTTCACAAATTGTTATATGCAATAGTATGCTTAGGACATAGGGTAGCAGAAATGAAATGAACTCAGGTTTTAAAGTCATGCAGATCTTGTTTTAAACACTGGTTTGGCACAAAATTCTCCATCTCTAAAATGAGCTGATAAATAAAATTATATAGGTAAATAACATCCTTTATAATTGGGTATTTATTAACAATAATGGAAATGACAACTGCATTTTATTGATGAGAATACAGGTAAATAGTAATTTATGGCAACAAATTGAAAATGATTTATGGGAAGAGAAAAATCCTTCTATGGAAAAACACTGAAGTATTTTTTCCACTTTTCAAAATTTCCAGCTTTAAATAGTTTTTTTCCCTGTACCTATCTTCTTCTGTTAGCTGCTCTGTCTAGACATGTTTAGTAGAGGCAGTGAATTCAGCTGTAATAGAAATACTGTGTTATACTCTGTAACTTACAATAAAATAGCACCTAAAAAAAATTAAGAGTTAGACAAGGAAGAAAATGCATTTTAGGATCATGGCCAACTGCAGGCACTATTGCACATGCTTATTTCATATCACCTGGTAGTGACCTAAATCACTGTTTGGTGTTGCTTGGCTATGAGTAATGGGGGAAAATAATTCCAGGAAAAACAGGAGTGTTTTATCACCCAGCCCCCTAAAATTTTGGAAAATAGTTAATAGAAGTCTTTCTCTACCTGAGAGTGTCTGTATCTTCTTAACACAACAGCTAATGGTTTCATATTATCTTCCTATGGTTTTGATGTAATCACTTGAAAATAGAGAAGACAGTTGGACAGATATTTTTATTATACTCTTTCCCTTTTTAATTTGTTAAATCTATTTTGTTTTATAGCTGAAGAACAGAAACTCAGTTGGTTAGATAATATTCCAAGTTAATTTAGATGAATTCTGGATAAGGATTTCCTTCTACTAGGAAAATACCTGGTTCAATTATTTGGGGATAAATAAAGTGAGTATCCATCAAGGAAATAAATAGTGAATGAAAATATTAGGATGAAGTTGCTAATAGGATAGCACCAAGACAAGTGATTAATGTTCCTTTATTGCCTAGAAATAATTTATTTGTGATCATAGATGTCCCCACTGCAAGGAGTAGGGATAACCCAGGCTACCAAGTCATATCACCATGTGACTGTGAAGATGCTTGGGCTGTGATCTCCAGGTATTTTTTTCATCTTATTTAATAATATTAAAGTGTAAACCTCTGTGGAATCTGTGAATTTGTTAAAAATTGTAACTATTATTTTTATTGATTGCAACCATAACTGAGGAAACTGGAAAAAAAATATAATTCAAAATTGGACTGAAACTAACAGAGTAACATGTTGCACAGAAAATGTACACACAAGTTATGGTTTGCTTCCATACCATATAATCTAATTGTTTTATGTATTTACCTAAGTTTACAATGCAAGTTCTTACGCATATTTCTTTATAATCTGCATCCCATCACCCAAACAGTTCAAGTTCTTCTTTTCTGTCACTTTTTCTCTACCTCCAAAAATCTAACTGGGAAGCCTGAGTGATAAGGATAGAAACTCTACAGAGGTTAAGAGCTCAGCTCTATAATTTGATAGATTTTGTTCTGAATTCTCATCTGGCTGTTTTGATGCTGCATGACCTTTGACATGTTACTAAGCCTCAGTGTCTTCATCTATAAAATAGGTGTAATAATAGAACTTACCTCAAGGGATTGTTGTGATGAATGTTCATTACTGAGAGCAACAATGTAAGTGCCTGACATATAGGACACTCTCAACAGATGATGAGCTCCCTGTTGTTGTTGCCAATGCTAATGAAAGTCTGATTTGGTAACCATATGTCTTTACATTTAAATCCTTTATATAATTTTGTGCCTTATCAATTCATTCATTCATTCATTCACTCATTTGACAAATATTTTTGATATTTATTCTTTCAGAAGTTCCCACGAGACATTGGATGACCAATTACAGGGCAATCATAAGAAAGAACAAGAGGGCTACGGTGACTAACCATGTTCTTGTGTTCATTTCCTGCTTTCGCTTGAAGGGTAGTCATTGACTTAGCCAAAAATTCACCTGCCATGAATTATATCATATACCCCTAAAAATATGGGCAAATAGAAATATTGCAGTGTGACTTGTTTTATATGAGTTTTGGGGGATTAATAGGAGTTTTTCAAATTCTTCATGATCTCTGTGCCTACCTGAATGGGAAGCTGTTTTATTTTATGTTTGGCCCAACTCACACGAATTAGGCTTTTATCGTAGAAAGCCTGAGTTTAATACGCCAACATCTGAGTTGGACCTCATAAACATGCCCAGGTCTGAGGCATAAATTGAAAACTACACAAGAAAAGGAATCTCTTCTCTATAGAGAATTTCCCTGAGGACATCCCCTCAAAGCTCTGAGTTCTCTAAAAGAGGACTTAAAATTTAGAAACAAATTTTTGTATTCCAGGCCCAAAGGACAGTTGGATTTAGAAAACATCTCTTTTACCAAATTGATTACTTTTAGGCCAAACTTTTAAGTGTATCCTGTACCATGAGCAAGGTGGAAATGACAAAACAATGGGCACTCTTGCACAATAAATGGAGTTCTAAGCTGATTTGACATTTCATTTCCCCCAATTGTCTTTCTCTTATGAATCCTGATCTGCCTCTTGTTGATTTTTTTCACTCTACTATGCTTCTAATGACTTTGCCTGGGGGGTTTCAAAGTTTGTTAAAATTTGGAACACTCCTTAGAAAAAGAAAGAGTGTTAATTAAAAGTAGCATTTCTCAGGCCTTCCCACCATACCTTCTACTCAAATCCTAACCATCTTTTAAAGTATAGTTTACCTTCTACCTTCCAAGAGTTATCCTGGACTACGTTGATTGAATGATAATATTTTTGCTTCCGTTGTTCATTTGACCTAACTGGAACTTAATATTCCACTATAATATATAATAAGTTGTTTGTATATACTGTCTTAGGTCCTTCACTGAGTTATAAGCTCTTTGAAGTCAGAGACATGACTTATTCTCATAGTCCTAAGCAGTATTCTCTTTGCCAATAGCAATTTTTAATGATAATCATAATATTAATGCCATTTTATATTTGCATCATTTTATGATTTTACAAAATATTCCCAGTATAATTTCTCTTGAGATTCCCCAACTTCCAACTGCCCAATGAGTAAAGCATCTACTCTAATTTTGCAGATGAATAAATGGAATCAAATAAAACTTTGTCAAAATACTTATCAGTAGTCATAACATACCATAGAATCTGATTATTAAGTAGGAAGATTTTATTGTCATTATCTCAACTCTGACTTGCCTTTATTGTGGTTAATGCATACAGGCAGAAACAGACTTACTCAAAACATTTCTACTCTTTAGAAGATCCAAGAAGGATCAAGACTATGGGATGAAAGGGTACAAGTTATGTATGACTTCCTATTTTTGGATCTGCATATTCTATTCTTCCTAGCAGGAAGAAAAAAGAGTGAGAAAAGGAGGGCTACAGTCAACCTATACACCACTTTTATGTGACTTAGAGAAAAGACATCTCCTCTGGGTAGATGCTGCACAGGGTTGATGCATGGAGCCATATATCTTATTGCCTAGTGTGCTTGGAAATGGCCAACCTGTTTAAGTATGCACAGTAATCTAGGGTAAATGATGGGAGAAAGGTGACTATGGAAGGAATTATATGATCTAGAGCACATACTGATGTAGAAGGAATAAATGACACTGCAGAATTTTTGGGGGTGGGTCAATAAAGGAAGGCATGTAAGTTAATAGGAAAATCTAGAAGTACTTTTTTGGCATGGAGTAGGAATCATTCTATTTGGCTCTTTAGACCCAGACCTCTAGAACTATAATTCTTCTTAATAAACAGAGAACAGAATTTTAAAAAGGTGATTCTGTTTTGGCCTCATGTCAAGAGACTTGAGATCCTAAAATATCCCAAAGCTTTCAGTATATGCATTATTTTCATTGTGTGTCTGTCCCACTCTTAAAGATGACTTTGAGAATGTAAAAAGGGAAAGACATCATCTTTCCAGAAAAAAAAAAATACATTAACGAATGCATGTAAGTATTTTACGGTTAATTCCAGTTTCTACCTGGATCTATTCTTGGGCATCATGGAGTCTTTTGAAACCTATCAAATCGTCACAATTATCAGAAGTCCTTTAAAACATGCCAGTTGCCTGCCTCCCGTCTAGGAGATTATGATTAGTAAGTTTGGAAACAAACCTACTATATTTGAATCATTTCTTCACATATAAGATTGAGATCAAAGGAAGAAACAAATTAACAGATGTGACAAAACAAAGTAGTTAAAAAATCTGTTTTTATACTATCAAATATAAACCAGTGGAACACGTATACAGACAAATCAGTTGGTTATTTGAAAAATGCATTTATGGAATGGCTTTATCATAAAAACATTGCCTTAATTTGTCCATAGAAGTCATTAAAAAAGAGTAGCCATTGGAAACTATGGGTAGTGGAACCATTTGCAGAATGTGGTATGGGGACAAAGGCTTTTCAGGATGTCGCACAGAGGGCAAGTTTCTCTTTCCACAATTGGTAGATCCTAGGGGGTACCTGGGAATGAAGTCCGTGCAGAGGCACAGAGACTTCTAGAAGGTGATACTGTGTTTTCACTTTGTCAGGTTTTTAGTAGCATGAATAGGTGAGCAAAATATTCTGTTAGTTTAGGATGTGAAACTAATTAATGAGTCATGGAAAGATGATCAGTGATAACGAAATCTTAAGCGGCATTCTCTGATGAAAGAACAACAAAATAATCTCTTACAAAAAGTTAACAGATTTGCAGTGGGATGTTTTGAAATATTTAAAAAATTTCCTTCATAGATTTTCATAGGAAAACAAAATATACCATCAGCAAGCACTGGGTTTTTTGTTTCGTTTTATTTTGTTTCTGTTTTTGTTTTCTTTTGCTTAACCAGAGAAAAGCTTTGGGTACAGAGTGTTAGGCTGAATGTTAGAGATAAACTGTCCTTTGAGGTCAAAATAGCCATCACTGCAGGTTAATTGCTTTCCTCTTCTTGTTTAGTGCCGATTCCAAAGATTGATCCTACTCAGCATTTTAAATAAATTAATATTGTAAATATGGTGAACTTACATATGTTGAAAATGCTAGGATGTTGGTGCAGGAAACTTTCCTATCAACAGTAAATTTCTTTCTATAACTTGTTCCTCTTAAATGTAATTTGTTGATAAAAAAAAACTGTAGAGATGTTTTATAGCAGAGCTAGGATAAGAAAATTCATTGAACACAATAACATGTAAACAGCTGGAGTAGCAGAATATTGTGGGGAATATTAATCTGAGGAGGTAGGATACCTGCATTCTTGTTTTGGGGTTCTGAGGCATGTTATTTTCCTCAGAGCCTAGTCTTATAAACTTATATATGATGAAAGGTGTGTGTGTGTGTGCGTGTGTGTGTACCTAGATACACAGGGGCACGGGGGATGTCATATCCTGGGCGGTCACACATTTATTCAAAAGGCATTAACTGAGTGCCTACTTTATTAAAAAATGATGGCAGACCCTGGAGATCCAGATGTGATAATGACTCAATCCTCAAAAGAACCTCTGAAGTCTAGAAGATCAGTGAGATGGTAATTAAAGAAATTATAGGATGATGTGGAAAGGGGAAAGAAACAGAGCAAGTGAGATGCATAGGGTTCGGTGAGAGGTGGGGGCTTGAGGACTACGTCATTTCTAAGGTTCCTTCATTGACTTTTTAAGATGGATCTTTATTTAAGATTTGATCATCAGTGGGAGAAGAAGGATCCAAAATCCATGAGAAAGAAACTGGAGCCTAAAGGAGTGGGAAGGAGTGAGAGTCTTTGGAGAACATGGACATTCAACATTTGTTGCATTGTTGTGGTCTATACTACTTCCTACTTCCCCAACCATTTAGTAAAGTCTGCTCTATGCACACAGGACTCATGCAAGGACTGCTTTGTGGAAATCAAGAGAAAGCAGCCAAGTCCTAATTCTGAGGTGATATAAAACAAGATAAATAACGTTCATAAGACAAAATGAGTTTTAACTCTAAACTTCAACAGGTTTGCAAGTGAGCCCGAGAGTTGCTAAGCCAGTGGGAATTTGAAGAAATCTCACGTTGTGTTGCCGTTGATTTCTATGGACGAAATAAGGGGAATTGTGCTGGAAGTTTTTCCTTTTTTTGTTTTTCCTTCTAGAATAATTCTTTACACTTTCTCACCCTGCTCTGTGTGCCAGGAAGCTAATCTTTATGGATTTTATCAAAGGTCTCTCTCACCCTCTGACTTCTGATTTGGTTTGGGTGATGGAAAGCACTAGCTGGTGGGTGAGAGGAAGGAGGAAAATGAGGTGGGGAATTTAGTTCCCTGACTTCCTTTCTGCAGAGTTGCCATTGGTTGGTTGCCTCCCTCCACCAGAGGGTACAGGTCCTGGCAGCAGGTCTTTTTCCCCTGCCCACGGCCCTGCCCCTTCAGTGCTAGAGAGACTGACAGCTCCCCTGCAGGTACTTGTCCAGAGTACGGCACCACCCTTTAAGATTTCCTTACAAATGCCCTCACTTTTAAAATAATTTGGTTTATTCAACTCTCTTCAAGATACCCTCTTTAAGTCTTCCAACTGTTTACTTTTGGAAGCCTAACTAATATAAGTATAGAAGACATTTTCTAACAGATACCATAAGTGAGCCCTATGTAAATATAGATGAGCAGTTTAGAAACACAAAAAAGAAAAAGAAGACTTTAAGGACAAGTAAGTCAGAAATAAAAAAAAAAATTGTTCTTTAGTATTAAGGTAAAATGAATAACACTATGACAGACACCATAGTGAAGGTCAGCAAAATTATTGGCAAATGTAGTCATAGATATTTGTGCTGCAGAGAATTTAATCCAATCAACTTACTTTGTAGAAGAGAAACTTAGGTGTTTAAAGAGACTGACTTGTTTATATTATCTTTTTTGGGGGGTGTGAATATGAGTGTGTATGAATGTGTATGGGTGTGTATGGGTACATGTGTATGTGCAAGTTTCCTTATTTTCTTATTTATCACCGACAAATGCTGAGAATGTTATAGAGGTACTTCCGAGGGTTCATCGTGATTGCTCTGGATTGTTCTTCCGTCTTGTTGTTATGCATCTCTACATTTCCAACAATTCCTAAAGTTTTCTCATTCATTTGATGACGATTTTCCAGGGAAGTTTTTTTTTTCCTCCTTTTTGGGGGGAAGGGAGGGGAAGCAATTTTGTGAGGATCATTTCAAAAAGAAAAAGCAGACAGAACAAAGCCATCTTGAGATGTGCAGCGTAGTAGCTTAAGCAAGCCGGCTTTGCTTATACTGTGCATGTGTTTCAATCTGGTGTCATGAATATGTCACATGTAACATTTGCAGTTGAGGTTTGATAAAAAACTCAAAACTGAAAGTATTTGTTCCATGGATGCTAAATGTGTGTCAATTGTGTGTTCCTCAGTGTTTGTTAAGATCTAGTTCAAGACTTTCCATATCACTATAATGTAGTAACAGTAATGATACAGATAGTCATGATGCAATAGTAATCACAGATTTTTCAGCCCCATTTAAGACTTACTTACTCAGAACTTCCAGGGATGGGGTCCAGGAGCCCCATTTTTAATAAATTTTCTAAAACTACTTCTATGAACACCCAAGTTTGAAACTATGCTGTTAGATTTGATAGAAAAACTTGAAGATATACCAAAATCAGCAAATGCACTTAGCCTGATATTTGCTTGGTCATGAGGGAAGAAGGCTGGTTTTTAAGATATTTCCCCCTAAAAAACAATGACTATCTTGCTTGGATTTAGTTGAAAAATAAACTGGGTCCTCAAGTATACAGAGCTCTGTATTTTGGGTGAAAGACTTGGTTCCCTAGCGGAAATACATTCCTATACAGTGAGACTGAGGAAAAAAAATACCATCACTGATTGATGGCCAGACCCCTATGATGTTTTGAACCTTTAAAGAAGCTAGGATGGGGTGGCTGATTTGTGTTTGAAAGGGGCTAAATGTTCTCTACTGGAGTTCGGGGGAACCAGCTGCTTCTGGAGCTGGCAAAGGATAGAAAACCTGGAGGCAGAGGAGCTTCAATTTGCATGAGATGTACTAAGCAATCTTCCCATTAGCTGGTTGTTGCCTCTCTTGATGACTACCTTGGGGAGGAGATGGGGGTTGTGAACTTTGAAGTGGATTATTAATTATTCATGCCTCCTTTGCCTGGATGGAGGTAACCTGCATCTCAGGAGCCAGGCCCAGAATTCATTATCTTCCTGTCGGTTTGCAATAAAAATAAGACTGAATATTAATCTCTCACCTTCATCCTTAACTCCCTCTTCCCCTCCTCCATTCTCTGGATAGGTTGTGTGAAATCTTGTCTCTCCCTTAATTCTCCCCAAGCCATTTATTGTTTATTCAATTATTTGGAGTCCCATGAAACTGAGAATTAAGTTCAAGGGCTAGTTGCTTATTTGAAAATTCCCCAGAATGCTGTCTTTCCTTACTCAGATTTTCAATTTATTTTTCGACATGTTTGTGATAATCATGTCATCATTATTGACTTGCCATCTGTTTCTTCCTAATTTATATATTTTGAAATTTTAGGATTTTCATGCTTTTCCTGTTGCTTGGGTAAAGTTCTCTAGAGACTTTGCTGTCATGTTTAGTCAGGGTTTTATAGCAAAAAGCAAAAGACTGGTTCTTGTCGGGTGTATGCATTTGTGTGTCTGTGTGTGTGTTTATGTTGTGTATGTATAGATGCCTCTTGAGTCTGTGTGTATATTGTCCTTTTTAAGGGAGAGCTAATACATAAATCATTATTTATGAAAAATATAAGTTAATTAAGTGGGAGATCATTAAGTCCTTATAATAAAGAATAATCTGCTTCATCATCTGATTTGTTGACACAAGGGTTGACTCAGAAGTGGGTTAAGATTAATTTGCAGAAGACTCAGTATAAAGATTTATGAACAGGAAAGGGGAAATATGAAAAAATGTATTACATGACAATAGTTAATTGAGCAAATATAATGAGAGTCACTAAGCTAATGCCAAGAAATATATGTGGTCAGCGTGGTCAGCGTGGTCAGCGTGGTCAGCGTGGATGCCTTTAGCCATTGTTTCTTTGGATTTGTTCCAACTTCCTTTTTTTTTTTCCTTCTTATTCTCTCTCTTTCTTTTCTCTCTTTCTCTCTCTCTCTTTTTTCTTTTCATTAACTAAACAAAGCATATAGTTTACACTAAAGTTCACTCTTGGTGTTGTACATCCTATGGGCTATGATAAATGTGTAAGACCATGCCGCCATCATTACAGTATCATACAGAATAATTTCATTGCTCTAAAATTCCCTGTGCTCCACCTACTCAACCCTCCCTGTCTCACTCCTAGAAATTCTGGCAGCAACAACTTTTTACTCTCTTTTTCAAAATGTTTTGTGTTTGGAGTCATACAGAATATAACCCTTTTAGATTGGCTTCTTTTCACTTCGCCAATTTGATACTCCTTCATTTCTTTTTGTGACTTGATAGTTCATTCCATTTTGTTGCAGAATAATATCCCATTGCATGAATGTACAGTTGGCCCTTCAGCAACATGGGAGTCGGACAGCGAACTCCCTTCCCTGCACAGTCAAAAATCCATATATAATTTTTGACTCCCCCAAAACATAACTGTTAATAGCCTATTGTTGACCAGAAGCCTCACCAATAATGTAAATGGTCAATTAACACAAATTTTATATTTTATATGTTATATGTATTATATACTGTAGTCTTAAAGTAAGCTAGAGAAAAGAAAATTTTGTTAAGAAAATCAAAAGAGAGGCGCCTGCATGGTTCAGTTGGTTAAGCAGCTGTCTTTGGCTATGGTTGTGATCTCAGGGTCCTGGGATGGAGCCCCAGGAGACTGTTTCTCCCTGTCCTCCCTGCTTGTGCTCTCTCTCGCTATCTTTCTCTCTCAAATAAATAAATAAAATCTTTAAAAAAAGAAAATCATAAGAATGAGAAAATACAGTTATAGTACTGTAGTTTATTTATTGAAAAAAGTCCACATATAAGTGGATCCATGCAGTTCAAACCTGTGTTGCTGAAGGGTCAACAGTAATCAGTTTATCCATTCACTAATTGGAGGACATTTTGGGTAATTTCAAGTTCTTTTTTTTTTTAAGATTTTATTTATTTAATTGACAGACACAGATCACAAGTAGGCAGAAAAGCAGGCAGAAAGAGAGGAGGGTGGGAAGCAGAGCTGAGCAGAGGGCACGATGTGGAGCTTGATCCTAGGACCCCGAGATGGTGACCTGAGCCTAAAGCAGAGGCTTAACCCACTGAGCCACCCAGGCACCTCAAGGGTAATTTCAAGTTTTGGCCAACTTGAATAAAGCTTTTATGAACATCCATGTGCAGGATTTCACTTAATACCAAGGAGTGTGATTACTGAATTTTATGGTAAAACTATGCTTAACTTTGCAAGAAACTTCCAAACTATCTTTAAAATGACTGTACAATTTAGTATTCTCATCAACAATGAATGATATTTCCTGTTGTTTTACATCCTTATCAACATTTAGGGTTGTTAGTGTTTTGAATTTTAGCCATTCTAATAGGTGTGTAGTGGTATTTCACTGTTTTAATTAGCAATTCCCTAATAACATGATATTGAGGATATTTTCATATGCCATCTGTGTATCTTTTTTGGTGAGGTGCCTGTTCAGATCTTTTGGCTATTTTTAAATTGGGTTGGCTGGTTTTCCTATTGGTGAGTTGTAGGAATTCTTTGTATATTTTGGATATTCATCTTTTATCTGATCATTTGTTTGGCAAAAGTTTTCTCTAAGTCCCTTTCCTTTTTATTCTCTTAATAGTCTTCCACAGATCTGAAGAGTTTAATTTTAATGATGTCTCATTTATGAATCTTTTATTTCATGAAGCATGCTTTAGGTGCCTTTCTTTTTTGCATCTTCCTTTCTCATTTTTCTCTTCTCTTCAGAACTCAGAATGAAGCTCTGAGTGAGGCACGGTCTTGTCACTTTCTGTTCATGTGATCATGGGCAAATTTTATTTTCTCTCTAAGTTTAGAAAGTTTATTTCCTCTCTTAGTTTTCAGGTTCTTTGCCTATAAAATGGAAATAATAATGTTGTTTACTCCCTGAGTGTGCTAAAAAGATTGTGTAAAATTATGCATTGAAAATCTTTATTTAAACAGCATGTTTCTATGAAATGTTACTCTCTCTTACTTTTTCTCATCTTCCTCATTTGTCTTTCTTACCATTCTGGCTCTCTTTTACGTTTTTTAATGGAGGAGGGGGCAGCAGAGAGAGAGGAAGAAAGAGAATCCCAAGCAGACTCCAAGCCCTGTGCAGATCTGACACAGGGTTCAATCTCATAACCCTGAGATCATGACTCGAGCTGATACCAAGTCCTAAGCTCAACCAACTGAACCACCCAGGTGCCCCTCTTACTGTTCTTTCTTACCTAGCCTTGAATATGGGA
Organism: Enhydra lutris kenyoni; assembly: GCF_002288905.1. Lineage (NCBI taxonomy): Eukaryota > Metazoa > Chordata > Mammalia > Carnivora > Mustelidae > Enhydra > Enhydra lutris. The sequence continues at coordinate 12,593,572 of NW_019154104.1, read as the reverse complement.
AGCATATTTGCTAACCTATCATTATGTGAATGAACAGAGGGTAGTTTACAGGATGCTACATGTATATGAGCCCAAACCAAATGCAGGTTTAAAAATGATTTAAACTGACTGTTCACTGTTCAAGTGAGAAGGTGAGTGATTTTCTTTTTTTTTTTGTGTTGCACCTGACCGTTTTGTGCATTACCCTGGTGAGCTCAGACTATTCATAAAAGTGATTCTACAATCATATTTTAACCATAAAATTGATTTGGTAAAGGGGATGTTTTCATTTTAGAACCTCATCCTCAACCCTGTTATAAATATTGGCTCAACAACCAATACCTCCAATCCACTGAGGCAGTGGCTTTCAAACTGTGTCCTGCAGAGACTGTGGTCTATTCCTATAGTTGTGATAGGGGAGGATTATTATCAGGACTTTGAAACCATCTTTCTGATTTCACTAGAACAGCCTTGCTTGTTTTAGCAAAGCTTTCATGTGAAACTTTACTTGAAGAAATGGCTTTTCTGCTAATGAAATGTTTGCCTTTTATCAAAATAATAAATGGGAATTTATCAAAATTCTAATAAGTTCATCATCACTCTGTCTTATAAGCCAGATCGTATATTTCAAGCCCATTTCTGGAAAGAGTTATATTAAATGCATTAATTGTTTTATATGATTAGAAGGCTAATGGGTCTGTTGTCCCAGATATGGTGGATGAATAGTGAACTATTCTCACCTTCAAACCTTCTGTTTTTATAACTGCTTATGACAGAACTACTACATCTTATCATTGATTCAACTCAAGTTGAAAAGCACTTATACCCACACTTTACTATGTTTTCTTTCTCCCTTGATTTATAAATGTGGCCTTTATATTTTGAGAGCCAAGGATGAGGATATAGACTTGAAACATAAATGATGAGGTGGTTTATTATTCTCTTTCTTCTCCAAAGAGACAGGTCAAGTAAGGGTGAGGAGCCAGAGCTGTGTGAATGAAAATATAAAAGAAGAAGCCTCAGTGGAAATATTCAATCCTTTAATTTTAGATATTTACTGCATTAATTTATGCTGATCCATCCTTTGAAACATCTTGTGCATCTAGTTCTTTATTTCCTATTCCCACAGCTTCCATCCTCTTCCAAATAGTCCTCAACTCATGTCATTCTTTCTTTCTTCATTCTCTCTTTTATTTCTTTCTATGCAAGGTTTTAGAATTACCTTTCTAAAATGCCGATCCCATACGATTGCTTTCATGGTTAAATATATACACACATATAGATGATAGATTGATAGATAGATAGAGATAGATCTTTAATATATATACATTCTCAAGTGACTATTCACACACACACACACACACACACACACACACATACACACACTCCTATATAATCTCTCTCTCTCTCTCTCTCTCTATATATATATATATATTCTCAAGTGATTACTCATTGTGTCAGGATAAAGTCTTCACTCAATAGCTTCACATTCAAGTTATCCACAAGTTTTATTTGTCTTTAAAAAAATTAAAATTCTTTCAGTATTTCTCAATCTTAACTTTAAAGCCTTTGCTGCAACTTTGTTTCCTCTAGTCCCATCTGCTTGACCAAATAAGTGGGCATTTGCCCTTCAAAGTTCAGTTTGATCCTTCATTCCATCTATGACCATCACTGGATCTGTATATTCTCTTTCTATTTGAATTTATCTAAACACATAGTCTGACAAACTAATTTTTGATTAATTTTTTTTATTGTTTGTCCTATATTTATAAGTGAATTTGTATCTCTTGAGAAATAAGAACCAGCTCTTATGACAGAACCACAACCACTGACAATAAAAACAGCTACAATGTTTAATGAGTACTCAGTATGGTTAGAGATCTGATAAGCACAACGTTTCCATCATCTCTTTTAATTCCAGTCACTGTAATCTAATTATTATTATTCCATTTCACACATGAGAAAATAAAGTCTTCTAGATATAATAACTTTTCTAGGATACCACAGACAACATTTTGCAGAGTGAGGATTAAAACCTATCTATCTGAAAAAAAAAATAAATAAAACCTATCTATCTGGCAAAACAAAACAAAAAAGAAATTCTTTTCAGTTTATATATTGTACAAAACTTCTTTGGTTTCCATTTCAGCAGCTAGGACAGCTCTACCAGAAAGGAAAATTTGACTGAATTTTTGAAATACTTTGAGAAAGGGAGAAATATGAATCACAATAAGGAAACATAATAAAACACTTTAGTGTTTCCCTAAAATGAAATTCCTATCTCAAGAAACAAACAAAAGCACAAAAAACAAAAAAACAACTGAATTCTTTTTTTTTTTTTTTTTTTAAGATTTTATTTATTTGACAGACAGAGATCACAAGTAGGCAGAGAGGCAGGCAGAGAGAGAGGAAGAAGCAGGCTCCCCGCTGAGCAGAGAGCCTGATGTGGGGTTCGATCCTAGGACCCTGGGATCATGACCTAAGCCGAAGGCAGATGCTTAACCCACTGAGCCACCCAGGTGCCCCAAAACAACTGAACTCCTGTTAGTGAGGCAAGGAACTGATACTGGAGTCAAACTGGAGGTCCTTGCTAGTTTCAACTTGTGCTCTGACATAGAATTTTCCTGGATTAAGCAAAAATTATAAAGCCCCAAGAACGAGGATGAGGAAGCAAGGGTGGTGCTTGAAGAAACCCCTGTAAAGTATGAGCTTTAGATTTTTTCTTTACTGAAGCCAGAATCACTATACTAAATATCATCAAATGCTTTTCCTAGCTAAAATGACTAGTGAGGCCAGAAGTAACATTTTGGTGGAATAAATAGCAAAAGTATTCTGAGATCCTTTCTTGATTTCTTTGGGAATGAAGTCCTGTGTAGAGAACAAAGAATTCACTACCTAGTCGTTGGTATACTTTTGTAAGGGAAGAGTAAGACTTGTTAAGCTCCTTCGTCTGCAAAATGTTTTTTTTTTTCCTTGTTTAGAACATGGAACAAAGATGGCATTGGTAATGATTTCTTTGTTGATTTTTTTATGTTGATGATTTTTTCTTATCTCCTTTTTTCTTGATTAGTACAAGCTTCTATATTTCTGCCTACAACGCCTTTGGCTACTTGAATACATATCACATCAGAAATATTATCCAATGATTCTGGGGAAAGGCAAAGGTTCTACTAGTAATCACAGAGATGGGAAAGGGCATATTGAAATCCCAGTCTGTCCTCTCACTTATAATTTCTTCCCACTTTTCTAAGTCGTTAATTTAGACCAATGACTACGATGGCTATGCTTGAAACTAGGATTCGTTAATATTCTGCTAGACAATTTTCCTATCTCTCTGGGACAGACATTTTCTCACTCTAATCTACTTATTGTATCAGATCGTTGACTGAGAAAACAGAAGCTTAGAGAGATATTGAATAAAATTCAAAATAAACAAAATAGGTAGCCTAGGGAAACATGAGCAGACTCTTTCAAAAGAAAAAAAAAAAAGGATAAACTAAGTAAATTGTTTTCCCCTCAAGATGGTTATTTAGTTAATATTTGGGCCAGATCATTAATTGGGAGGTGTAATAGTCATTGAATATTTTTTAACCAAAATTTAAAAATATATATATCTTGTAACATTTTTTATTTGCTGTAGATTAAAATCTCTGTGTGAGCTGTACCTTCTTTAACTTCCCTTCTATATAAGTCAAATAAGATGTTTAGGTTATCAACTGTCAAGGTAACAGAAGTTAGGTAAGAAAACTTAGGGAGAAGAATAAAGTATTCAGGTAGTTTTAGGAAACAAATCTTAAACCCCCCAAATTTCATGGGATTTAAAATTGTTCAGATGACATGCTCCCTAAAATTTTATATGGTTTAAATAATTGTTGCTAATTTGTTATAAAGGAGAAACAAGTACATTTGGATTTAATTAGGCTCCAACCACAGAAAGGCCATTTGAGAGCCTTGCAGGACACAGCAGGATTTGTTTATGCTTATTAACTAGATCATACTGCAAGAGATTCTAAAGATGAACAGTGTTAGTAAAAGACTAGTCTTGTTATGCAGGTCTTTAAGCCCGAGTTTGTAAATACTTAAGGAATTCTTTAATCTTTCTTAATCTTAATGGGCTGAATTTTCCTACTATATATTTTCCCTGTAGTTTTGAAACTCCAACTGACTTTTGAATTGTGATTATTTAAGATAAGTTTTTAAAGATAAATATGGATACTTCATAATTCGATTTTGGACCATTATTATACTCTAGTCTAGAATATGCACATACATTCTTTGAAATAAAATTTAATGCAACATGTCGATAATTTCTATTTGGAATTTTAAAATTATCTTCACTATTGTTATACAGTCGACCTTTGAACAACATGGGTTTGAACTGCACAGGTCCTCTTATATGAGGATTTTTTATAGTATAGTATTATAAATGTATTTTCTTTTTCTTATGATTTTCTTAACACTTTTTCCTCTAGCTTACTTCATTGTAAGAATACAGTAAATCATATATATGATATACAAAATATGTGTTAATTGACTATTTATGTTATAGGTAAGGCTTTAAGTCAAAAGTAGGTTATTACTAGTTAAGTTTTGGGGGAGTCAAAAGTTATGTGCAGGTTTTCCAACTGTAGAGGGGGGTCGGTACTTCTAATCCTAGCAGTGCTCAAGGGTCAGGTATATATTTTAATTATCTTCCCTTCTCTTAGTCTATACGCTTCTCTTACTTTGAAAACTCAAGTCATGTGAAGAAGGTAGTAACAACCTAATTGCCGACTTTGGTAAGGAACAGTTAGATACCTAGCCGTGGTGAGAGAATTTCATGTAACTTTGAATAAAAGTTTTAAGTTGTCTTTTTGTGTGAACAACACACAAAACAGGAAGTGTATTTGTATACAATTACTTCTAGCTAAAAGCTTGGATATAGTCAAATATTAAGAATGTAATATTCCTATGGTGAGTGCTGTGAAGTGTGTAAACCTGGCGATTCACAGACCTGTACCCCTGGGGATAAAAATATATTATATGTTTATAAAAAATAAAATTAAAAAAATTAATCACAAAAAAAATTTAAAAAAAAGAATGTAATATTCCTTATGTCATTTTAAAAACTTATATTCGTATTAATGGTTAGGGAATTTTTTGTTGATGTGGAATAAACCTTTAATTTGGTAATGAACTTTATCTCCCATAAGACACTCTGCTTTCATTATTCATTTTATTTGTTTTGTGAGGCTTTTACTTGGATACTGAAAAATACCTATATTAATACCATTTAACTATAATAACACATATACCAGACAGTTAGGGACAGCCCCTCTGCCCCAGAGCCCACTGAAATTATTCAAATTAGGCAATTCTGAGCCTGCTTAGCCTGCTTTGCTGTTTCTTCCCAGAAACTACAATAAATGCCAACATTTTCCCTTATTTCCTCTGCCTCGCTACTAACACTGCCACTTCCCTGTGTGGCTCGACCGCGAAGTATCATGTCCACTCCTTTTGGGATCTGTAAGTACAACCAACTATCCTTTCTATAGCAGTTATCCCCTGATCTGTTGTCCCGCCATACCTGAATGATAATAAAATCTACATTTTATTTTTAAGATATATTTATTAATTTGAGAGAGAGAGTGGAGTAGGGGCACAAGGAGATGGGGAGAGCATCTTAGCCAGACTCCTGGCTGAGCAGAGCGCGATATGGGGCCCCATCTTACAGCCCGAAATCAGGACCTGAGCCAAAATCAGGAGTCAGCCGCCTAACCGACTGTGCCACCCAGGTGCCCCTAAAATCTACATTTTAAAACGGAGGGAAATATTTTAAGTATTTTAAATGTACACTACAACAATGATTATAATATTTTAGCAGATTGTGAATTCATTCTGCTTCAAGGATATTTAAATGGTCTGTCATACATCTATATACCCAAATTTATTATTCTTTTACTTTAACTCCAGTACATGCCTTTCCAATTATTTTTTAGAACTGTCAATGTTAACTTTACAGTAATAAAAAAGACTTTGTGGAATATAGTCTCTGGTTCTTCATTAATACTTGGCTGACTTTACATTTGGGATCCATTTATAGATTGCCAAATAAATTAACATATGAAAATTGCTCTAGATTAATTTTGTTTTTGTTAGTGTATGTGGGGGCAATCTTTACTGCTACAAAATTCCTTAATTTTCATAAATACATATGCTTGTACATATGCCTCTTTCTCAAATATACACACAGGTACACTGAGCGTACTTTTATCCTTGTTGGTGCTTTGGATACCACACTAAAATTCGAATGTCTGTTTTCCTCATCTGTGAAGCATTTATACATATACATATACATATACATAACATATACATATACATAAACTGAAAAAAAAGTTACTTATATACTACAAACCCAAATCTCAGAAAATTGATATCATTAATAAATCTTTATTTTTAATGTTAATTGTTTGTTTGGTCATTTGTTTTTCTATTAATTTTAGCTTGACTGACTTCTTTCATTTTCCTGATTGGTGGTTTGGCTACAGGTAGACATAGGAAAAGCTTATAAAATGAAAGATATAGGTTCGTAGCTGGAAAAGTGAGTCGATATATGAAATTTTGAGTTTGTATTTTATTATTTTTTAAAAGATTTTATTTTTATTTATTTATTTACTTATTTGAGAGAAAGAGAGAGCATGTGAGCAGAGGGAGGAGCAGACAGAGAGTAAGAATCCCAAGCAGACTCCGCACTAAGTGCAGAGCCTGAGGCAGGGTTTGATCTCACAACCCTGAGATCATGACCTCAGCAGGAATCAAGGGTCAGATGCTCATCTGACTGAGCCACCCAGGTGCCCCTGAAATTTCGAGACTTTAAATTTCTATCCTGTCCACAGGTGTTATATAGCCTTAAAATAATCAATCCCATTCCTCAAGGACCCTCCTCATACTGAATATGCTTTCAGACATCGGTTGGCAAATATTTGCCACTTTCTCAGGCTTGGGATGTCTGCCAACTGTTTGATTTTGGCATTATTAATATCTTTGTGTAACAGTGTTTGTGCAATTATTTGACTATTTAATTTCATAATGTCTTGTCTTTTGAAATGAGTAGAAAAGTGAAAGTGCTAAAAAGATGAAAATATTAAGCATATTAAGAGTGAAACTTTTTTTTTTTTTAAAGGTTTTATTTATTTGACAGAGATCACAAGTAGGCAGAGAGAGAGAGGCTGAGAGAGAGGAGGAAGCAGGTCCCCTGCTGAGCAGAGAGCACAATGTGGGGCTTGATCCCAGGTCTCTGGGATCATGACCTGAGCCGAAGACAGAGGCTTTAACCCACTGAGCCACCCAGGCACCCCTAAGAGTGAAACTTTTAATCCATTTTAATGTTCATTAAATTTAATTCAATTATGAAAGAAAATAAAAAGCTAAATGATATGGAATCCTAGAAAATTATAATTGAATCTAGTTTTGAAAGGTGAGGCTTAATGATAAATGTATAGGAGATGTTATTAAACTAGTCTGAGTAATAATTAATAATATTATAGCTAAAAATTTTGGAAGCTTTTTTTTTCCAAACACAGAGCTAAAGTTTATAAATGCATTGTGTAATTTGATTCCCACAACCACCGTACGAAATACATGTCAGGAAGTGTGAAGGGACTGAGATTTTATTCCATTTGCCAACTAACAAGTTAGCATAACACAGATTGATGGTAGAAGATACAGATTCCTGGATCAGAGACAATGACTGCTACTACAGAAACAGCAAAAGCCAGCGTCAGCGTTTACACTGGTTCTGTAAGCCTAAATTTCTGCAGGGCAGAGCAAGGAGGGCCAAGTAACTCTTGGTTAATGTTAGAGGACAGAAATCTCAAGCTTAGGAAAGCTCAATCTTTGAAAGGAGCTCTAAGCAAACCTGCCAAATGTTTGCCCTGGAGGGAGACATCATGATTGTTATTCTGGACCGTAAAAGGCTGGCTCTATGCTATCTTCCAAGATTGTTTTCTATGCAAACATTTTTGAAAAGCTCATTTTGAACAAAATGTTGTCAGGACCTTGATTCACAAGACATGTAGAAATATGAAAGACCATGGAGCACTGTCTCCCAACAATGATTTATTATTCCCGGCTTTATGAAACTGAGGCTTGAGACCTCAGGTGACTTGATCAGTCACAAGGATTTGTATCAAAACATCATCCTAGTGATCTAAATGCAAAGGGAAGTTCATAGTTCTGCCTACCTCTTGATAGGATTAGAACTCACCAGAGAACCCTTTGTTTGAAGAAGATCGCCATTCTCTTTCCTCTGATTACATTTTGTTATCTGTGGACTATGCAAAAAACAAAACAAAAAAACAGCCTCCCATCTCCAGCCTTAATCCATGCTCAATCCCTTGCAATGTTTTCAGTCTTAATATCTTCTTCCAAATATTAGAACTAATTTCTCCTTGCACTCAATGTCAACCCAGTTTAGCTAAAAAAGTGAGCTTTCCAAAATACATAAAATTAATTTGTGTGGTCTATAGCAAATGAAAATTCAGGTTGTTAACATTTGAAATAATTCTAGAGATTGGATAACCTAAGAAAAACAATAGCAACAACATCAATAACCTGTATATTTTCAATAAGGAATTTGTAAAAAGTTCTATTTTCCTGTAAATAGAACCTTACTTCAAAATCTGCAAGGTTATTGTTTTTCTCTTAGACTTGCAACCATTAAGCAGCATTTCAAAAATGCACTGTATATTAAAATATAAGACTTTCTCCATGTAAGACAATCAATGTCGCACTTCCCATTACTGGAAAAGTCACAACAGAAGTGTAACATTGTGCTTGGTTTGTGATAAAAGAAGGGAAGAGGTTACCCTTGGCCTGGAATGGCAGAGACCACAGGCCTTGAACGTAACTTCTTGCGTGAACTGGATTCAGTGGATCTGTAAATAGAAAAAAGGAAGGAAGCTTCTTGTTTATCTATGTTCTTGTGGTGAACCGTGATTGTGATTTAAATTTTGCTCTAAATTCCGTGTTAACCATGCTGACTCTGATGTGTTAATAATATTGGGTAACCCAAACCGTTCTGGAAAAGAGGAACAGTTGGTTTTATTTAGATGTTACTCTGAATAATCCAAAATTGAGTTTATGTGATATGCTATGTTTGTGGAATCAGCTTCTGGATTTAGTTCCTATTAAAAGGAACTTTTCTCCCCCATCAATCTCCATTTTATTGTGAGACAGTAAGTTATACAATACAATCTTGTAAAATGGTGCTTGACTACAGAGTAACCTTCAAGGTGTAGATGTGACCTTGGGAGAGTTTTGTACCCGTACTAATCTACAAATATCTGAGGAGAAAGTGCCTTATCATTTTCACTCAAAAACAAATAGAACCATCTACCAACAGAATTTTCTATCAATTCCCCTGAACCTAAACACTACATGTTTCGTTCTATACAGGACATATGAAAATTTGGTTGGACTCTACATTAAATTCTACACTGTTCTGGGGACTTATTGAACAGAATATTATCAGAATTAACCAGTTGTATCCTTTGAACTGTAAATGGTGCTTCTAAGGTATGGATTAAAATATTAGCAAACAATTCAGTCATCTGATCAGCTGCTCCTAAATTGTAAAACCTCTGTACCAGGTCAGACTTAATCTTTACATCCTAATAATTTCTGATCTGTATGAAGACTCTGAATGAATTTTTCTCCAATTTCTGTAATGTAGCTCAGATAAGTGTTTCTCATTTTCAGGCAACGTGTAAATGCAGCAACTGAGATACAATGCGCTGTACCAATCGTAAACTCATTACAAGAATAAAATAGATGAGGATACAGTAGATCCAATCCCAACTCATAGATCTGTAATAGATCTGTAACTACAGAAATCACGTAGAATTTTGATGATTTCAAGCATCTATAAGAGAGCTAATACTGAGACCCAGGTGCTTTTTACTTCATTTAAAAGTAAAAGGATGTAAGGCATTTAAAAGAAAGAAGGCATACGATGTCTAGGGATTTCATACTGAGGATCAGTGATTATTGCTCTTTTTCTATTTCCAGGGGTGAAGGACATTATCTTAAGAGCATTAGCAGATTTTAGCTGTGAAGAAATAGCCACCTGGGGCCTGGAAAGAACGTTGGAGAAACTGTGGAACCAAATCATATTTGAGACATTGAGGTAAAAGAATCAGCAAGAAGGAAGTCACATAATTAGAGCTGGTGAAGTCCGACGTGGGTAGATAAAATGTGATGAGAAAATGGTAGTCTTTAAAATCATTGAAATAGATGGGGATGCCAACTCCAGCACATGGCTGATCAAGGCTAAGAAAACCCTGGCACTCACTCTGAAAACTGTGTATGCATATGTTAAATGATAATGGAGGAGCCCCCTCTGTGGTTCACCCCAGCTGCAGTGGTTTGTCGTTTTCAATAAAAACTTAATGCCTCTCCCAGAAAATGAATGCGTGCTCTGGTTTATAAGGGGATAATGCACTGGCCTTATTTCCAATGTCTGACAGATCAGCAAATACACATAGGCACAACTGCCTATTTGCTATTTACTACTACGGTAAATGGCAAGCCATAAAATGCGATCTGTTTAAATTGCATTTTGCAAACAATCCTTACTTCATGCCATACACTCTGTGAAACATTATTATTATTATTTATGAGGCACATTTAAGGGTGCTTGGTGCTGGGAGAATTGTGGATTTCTCTTACATTTAATTCTGTGAATGGAAGGGACCTGGAGATTATCTTGTTGGGGACTTTCATTTTATGGTAGAAGAAACTGGGATGTTGTAATAACTTGACCATGATCATGCAGAAGATGGAGGCCAGCTACAAATATAAGTTCCTAATGTCTTTTTATTTTAAGTTGGACTAAAATAGCCATGTTCCTATTTATGAAGCAATTGCTCTCAGTGACTCACCATGAATGAGCACTTTGAATATGCCATTTAAAAAAAAGAACATATATATGTATATGTATATCTATGTGTGTATATATGTCATATATATATATATATATATATATATATATATATACACACACACACACATATATATATCTTACTGGTTGTTACCATTTAGGTATTTCAACATAGAAACCTTATCAGTCAAGAACAAGTTTTTAGGGTTCATCGTGTGTAGTGATTATGGAGATTATGGTCTCATGTTTCTATTAGGGGGTTAGAATAAAAGATTTCTCTCTCTCTCTTTTAAAAGATTTTATTTACTTATGGGGGAGGGAGGAGCAGAGGGAGAGAGGCAAGCAGGCTTTTTGCCAAGCTCCAAGCCTGACAGGGGCCCTATCTCAGGACCGTGAGATTAAGACCTGAACTGAAACCAAGAGTTGGACATTTAACCAGCTGAGCCACCCAGGTGCCCCAAATAAAGGATCTCTTTAATCCATGAGAATAAGAGAGAAGATATTTCTGTTCTCTGGGATTAAGCAATAAAATACAAAGTAATAGACTAGAGCAAAAACATGTGAATTTTTTTCAAAGAGGTAACATATTTCCTAGCCCTTTAAACCCAGACTATAATCTTAATTCCATATATTTCAAATCAACTCAGGTTTTGATGTCATCATTTGAATTCTTGCCAGGCATTTCAAACTAAAAATGAATTCATGGTTTGTCCATCCAAACCAACTCCTTCTTTCCTTCTTTTTCTACCCTTCTTCAAACAGCTCCAGTGGCATCCAGATTCAGAGACTGAAATCTAGGTGTTATTTTTTAAATCTATTTCTATCTATATCTGCCATCTCAAAGTCATTCGTAAATATTGCTGACTTTTCTTACAAAACATATCCCAAACCATTTGCTTGTCTCCATTTCTGCTCCTGCCACCCTGGCTGGCTCAAAACCATCTCCTCTGTCCCTGACAAATACAAGAATCTCCTGACTGGTTTCCTCCCTACAACTTTGACCCTTCCGTGAATCATTCTTTGCACAGCAGCAAAAGTGATTCTTGGAAATATAGGACTACATCATTCTCTTGATGAAAAATAGCGTAGGACTTTTCATTGTATTTAGCACAAAACAAACAATGAATTTCTTTCCCAGCTTTATAAAACCCTAAATGATCTTTCTACTGACAATTTCTTTGAACTCACTTAATATCAATTTTCCCTTCACTCTCTAAATTCCCATTTTCTGTGGTCCTTCTTAGGTTCCTATAACGAATCAAGTCCATTCGCCACCATTGGGTCTTTCCATGCACTATTTCCACTGCCAGGAACTGGCTTTCTCAGGGGATATATGAATGGCTTCTAATGGACATTTAGCTTAAATGTCACCCCTTAGGTATTCCTGACCCCACAATCTAAAGTAGTTGTACAATCTTCTTACTCTTGGGGGTCTTCTTCTTTTTTCCAGGACTTCACATAGAGAGTTCCTTGCTAGAATCCACTGTCTTCTTATCTCCCTATTCTTTCTTACCCTCGGCTGTAGAGGAAACAAGGAAAAAAAATCAATTATGAAACATAATATGCAGACAGTTAAAACAAGGTGATTAAGGAATGATCAAATAATTACAGGAACAAACCCAAGGCTTATATAATTCCATATAATGCTAAGTACTATGAAGGGAATTATGAAGTATCACGAAAAGTGCTATGGCATATACACACTCCCCTCAGTGATCCTACTTATGACCAATGGGCCTACCCACACCTTTGTGGTGACATGGGTCCAAGTAAGTAAGGGGCCTGTGAGTGGTCAGGAACAGCCTAAACCAGCCTGTGACACAGATTTGGAGGCCATATTTGCATTTTCATTAGCCTGGTGCTTTGACCTATTTTTGACTGATAATGAGGTACCAGGAACAGGTAACTTATTACCCATTCTCCTGAGCTGGGAATTTTAGCAAGCCTACTTGGTTGGGATTTAGAGACTAGATGTTATTGACATACAATGGGCCAGATTACCCCAGTGTCTTGAGTTGAAACTGGTTTTAGTATTCCCTGGTTTTATTATTTTTTATAATTACTTTAGGAAGCTGTAATATGTCTATTCAGGATTCCTTTGAGAAGAAATTTAACTCCTGAAAAGAGCAGTAGGTTGGATATTTAAAAGAGAGGAAGAAAAAAAAACAACACACACTTGGATTGAGCATTAACAGTGTGTTAGATTGTTAGGTACTTCTTATATGTTCCCAAACGACACTATAAATAGCTCTTCCATGCATTGAAGTTAGTTTATGTGGTGGTGTGATTAATGTCTAATTCAAAAAGCAGATAATCACTAAAATGAAAGCAGGGATTTTTCTTTTTTCTTTACCTACCTGGCACTGAGTCTGACACATAAAAAATACTGGAATGAAACTGTTGACTATAAAAAATAAACATGTTATTTCATTAAATAATTAAATTAAATTAAATATATAATAATATAGCAATAATCTCATTAAGAGGTAGTATTTCACAGATAATACCACTGCCCATAGATAAAAAACTAACATTTTGTTGTATAACACTTATAAAAGTCTTGTGGACAAATAAAAAAAAAAACCCTGTATCTGTGTAAATCTGTTCAATATTTGTATAATATTGAATAAAAATTATTACATTAAAAATAGGAATATTATATGGTCAATACCCTCTTAGTGGAAATTTAAATTGCTTCCATGTTTCCATCATTGTAAATAATTCGCTTTTAAATACACATATGTTTTGTGTGTGATTTAAAATACTCATCTTATCTCTTAAAATCATTCCTGATTTCTAATTTTTTGTTGTTATCGTTTCTGCGTTTCCTCTCTTTTATCTTCATTAGGCCAGAGAATGGGTTATCTGTGTTTTTGCTTTTTTAAGGAAATCAATTTGAGATAAATATTTTGGCTATCCTGTTTGTAGTCTCCTAATTCATTTATCCATATGCCAATATTTTATAAACTCCTTCCTTCTGTTTTTGCTAGATTATTCTGTTTGATATTCTTTTCAGAACCTCTTACATGAAATGTTTAGTTTATTCTTTCTTCCTTAAAAATAAAAGCATTTACAGCTGTGTATTTGCCTCAAAAAACTAATTACCTACTATACAGTGGCTAACTGAACATAATGAAAAAAATACATAGCCAAGGTCCCATCTTAAATCTTGGTAATTCATGTTCTAAATTTGGTTTTCAATTTATACTTTGATGTTTTGGTACTTTTATACTTTGATGAAGTTTTAATTGAAATAAAGCATATGTACAGAAAAGGGCATAAATTATGACTGCACTTACCTTGTGTCAGAGTGAAGTATTGATGGTGGAAAGGAGCACAAAGGAGAAACAAAGATTTTTTCCTTCAGATGGAAATAAATGTTGGGGTTTGTCTCTGTCTTTTCTGAAGACCCAAAAGAGTGGGTTAATTTAGTTGGGGGAAAGGGAAAACCTTTGGAGGGACTGTCATTATCAAATCAAAGCCACCTACTCTTCTTATTTTTAGTGAAGTGTGATTGCAAGTTGATTCATATGACAATTTTATTGAATACCCACTATTCGCAATTATCAAAGTCAATAACCATAGACCCCTTATTAAGGAAGCTCAACTACCCTGGAAACTTCCTGCTATATTTTGATAGTTATCTGTGGTTGAAGTATAAAAGTTTTAGGGGGGTTGATATACTATCTCAAGGATTATTGTCAATTTGGGAATAAAAAATATCTTCCTAGAAGAGGTGGTTCTTGCTTACAAGTTAGGAATCACCAATTGGGCATTTCGTGATGCATAAAAAGTTGAAAATATTAAATGATGATGAAGAATCTGTGGCCTGATAGAAAGGATCCAACAGAGAAGAGAAGAATAAAGATACAAGGCACTAACATTCTAAAGAGAAAGGATTGAGATTAAAAACAAGCCAACGTTTTAGACTTGAAAAAAAGATTATTTATCTTTCCTAAAAAATTGAGAGGAAGAAAAGCAGGTAGAATGCCATTTTCAGGGAGAGGTGGTAGACAATACTAGATGCATATTTGTTACGACACAGTAATGTGATTGATGAAAAGCTTCTAATACGTTTAAGTTTGTAAAGCCTCATTTAATGGCAGGGAATATAGCGAATGCACAACTGATGCAGAAAATGAAGACCATAAGATCCATTTGCCATTTTCGTTGATCTTTTTTACACGTTTGTAGATCCTCTAAACTCTTTTAAAGTCTCAGTTCACACGTCTGCAGCCCACCCATTGGTGATTATGACAGAAATTTTCTGAGTTTCTTTGGTGAGTCAAAGGTCAATTTATCAGAAGCATCTATCAGTAGGCCCAAGTTTTAGGTTTGCTTGGGGTTCATTCCTGTAGCATACAGATACTTACTATCATCCTAATACACGAACAGATGTAAAACACTGGCTTAGGTCATTTATATTATTTGATTATATATGATACATATGTGCACATTATTATCATCATTTTATGATTGAGGAAAGGTAAACACAAATTTTAAGTGTGTCCTCGTGGTACAATGTTGTAAATACTCTGTTGCTGTGCAGCAAAACCAAAGGCCTACCTGAGGATGGATGGAAGTGGCCCCAGTAAGACCTGCAAGCACGAGGGCAGCTTGTGGAACAGAAAAGAAAGCTAATGGAGGCACAGAATAGTTTCCTTCTGGCCCCTGAGGTTGGGCATGGCTTTAAAATAATGGAGATGGGATGAAAAGACGGGGCAGGTATCTATTCATCCGGTTGTAATGTATCTGGATTTACTTTCTTTTATGGCCTTAGGAAGTTAATGACTCATACTTACTTTCTCATTTATACAACTAGGGTCATGGACACAGAAGAAGCACCAGCATCTTTGATACTACAGTTCTGTAGACCTCAAAGAAACTGCTACTACGAGACTATGAGTTTCCTTGGGGGTGGGGGGATTCAGTCTCATAAATGTCTGTCTTTCCAGTGTGTAGCACAGTGCTTGACACGTAACAGATCTCTAACAATTTTTGGTTGAAAGAATGGATAAATTGAGACAGAAGACAGTCTTGTGACATTGGGGGCTGTCCTTTATTTCTAAATCCTTTTATGCCAGAAGGTTTCATTGAATTTTCAGGTTGGCACATAAATGTGACCTTGTCCATGTTAACCATGTTAACACTAATACTGTCTTATTCTGTTATTTTAACTGAACCTGAAGTAATCGGGACCTGAGCTTCTTTCTTGTCTGGATTGATAAGTAATCTGCAAACAGCTAGATGGGCTGGTCAGACCACACAGAGCTGGTCACTCTCATTCTATCTATCTCATTCTCTCTGAGGACTATCGAGATAATGAACATCTCAGAGTTGCATTTATTCTAGAATAGAATGCTGTAAAAGAAAAATTAAAAATATTTATAAGAAAGCCTGGGAGGAAAAAACATAAAATATACTACAATTCTTGATGGCGATAATAGGGAAGTCATTTAGGAAATCAAGTGCACTAATCAATTTATAGCTTCCCTGGTATAAAAGAACCAAGTTATATTATTCACGGGCTAAGCACTTTTCTCTAATTTTTAAAAATTGGGAGCAGATGACAAATTACTGCATGGTAACACATTATGAGGACTGAGCATGCATGTTTATATTTCATTGTTTTAATCGAATCTAATACACACCAAAGCCCCTCATAACACACATTTAATGGCATGCATACTCGTGATTTTGCTGCATAATAATTAGGCATTAGTGATAAGCAGTTCCCATAAATTACTGTAATTAGTATTACTCTTATACCACCATGGCAATTTTTTTAGGTTTTCCCTTCTAATTGTGTTAATTCTTTAGTATCTATCAACAACACAAATGTCAGCAGTTTCCCTAATGCCATGTGTGACTTAATTATTATTCTTTGCCCAGAGTAAGGTCTCAATCAATGTTTGTTGGATTGAATTGAATGAAATCATCATGCAGTAGCTAACGTTCACTATGTTATAAGATAGAAAGCCTGGGTTTTCTCCTCTGTGGTGAGGACCTCTGTGTGCATTTCTCAGGGTCAAGTTATTTTCCATCACATATGATTAATCTCTTTACTCCTTCTTTGAAAGAGCCTTATGTTTCAGAAATTGATGAAGTGCAGGTCAGGAAATGCTTGGCTAGAGCAAAAGGCGATAACCATTGATCACTCACCTGCTGTGTAGCTCAGAGATGAGGAAATTGGGTAAAGACAGACCTATACATGAAGGGGAAGGGAACAATGAAAATGTATCCTCAGTACCAAGCATCTTGCTATGTTGGGATGTGAACTGAGATAAGATTAATTTAGTTCATTAAACTATTGGGACAAGATTAACAGAGGGATGGGAAGAAAGTTGATGATTTCAAAACTGTCAACACCATCTGAACCCGTCATCACAGAAACCTAGTATGAGGTAAGGGCAATTTATTCCAGATAACCTTATCCTTGAATGACTGACTACAGAGTTAAGAGAAGAATCCCTTGATTTCAAACTATGTATTCTTCTTCTTCCACTAGTAGGAAGCAGAGCTTTTCTTCTAAAGTATGAGAAAAATATCCTAAGAATTCAGATACCTCACAGAAAACACATAAATCTCAACCAAACATTGAAAATGAGACAAAATCTTTTCTTGGATTGTTTAGGAGAGGGGACCAGAAACTAGATATGTATCCATGGAAGAAGTGCTGGGTGGGCAAATATTAATGGCCTTCACAAAGCCTGGCATCTTGATTTTGTCACATCTTCATGGTAGCCATATATAGTGATGGTACCTAACTGTGTTTCTTGGTAAAACATAAAAAAGTCACAGGGTATAGAAGCACTAGGAAGCTCTACTCATTTCCTATTGCTGCTGTAACAAATTACTGACTTAAAACAGCACAGAGGTATTATCTTACAGTTCAATAGGTCAGAACTCCAATACATACCTCCGGGGGCAAAAATCAAGGTATTGAAAGGTTGCATTCTTTCTGTGTGGGCTCTTGACATGAATCTGTTTCCTTACCTCTTCCAGTTTCTCAATTCTTCTTCCATCTTCAAAGCCAGCAGCATGGCAACTCCAACTTCTCTGCTTCCCTCTTTCACTTATAAGAACTCTTGTGATTACATTTGAACCACACAGATAATACAAGTTCATCTCCCCATCTCAAAATATTTAACCTAATCAACACTGCAAGTTCCTTCTGCCATGAAAAGTAACACACTTACACGTTTGGGAGTAGGAAGTGGACCTTTTGTGGGGAGAGGGGGCGCATTATTCTGCTGACTACAGGAACCGATTGTCCATCTGACTCACAAATTCTGAACTTCCTCACAAAGCCCCACGATTTTGAAACCTGTGTCAGGACACCCCTTCCTCCTCTCTGGAACAGCCTCCTGCCCTCCCAGCCTCCTATGGCCCTTTGAACATTAGGGTTCATGTTCTTATTGCTTCCCTGCATTCTGGCCAGTGCATGAACAGACTCTTAAATCACAAAGTTCTTAGTAGTGTGTTTGCCATGTCCACATGTCATAGAGTAAACATCCTACCTGATTCTTACTGGGACTTCCACAGGCAATTCAGGCTTAGGAAGCATTTCTGTAGATATTACTGTGCAGCGGGGACTGTTTAAAACGTTTTACATGTATTAACTCTTCACAACATTCCATAAGGAGAGTGATATCATTATCACTATTTTGTAATTAAGAAAACAAGGCCAGAGGCACTTGGGTGGCTCAGTCGGTTAAGCGTTTGCCTTCTGCTTTGGTCGTGATCCCGGGGTCCTGGAATCAAGCCCTGCATTGGGCTCCCTACTCAGTGAGGAGTCTGCTTATCCCTCTCCCTCTACCCCTTCCACCTGCTCATGCTCTCTCTCACATAAATGAATAACAAAAAACTTAAAAAAATAAATAAATGAAAAGAAAAAAAGGAAAGAAAAAGTGCTGGGCAAGGTTGAGAAAATTGACAAAGTTCACACCTAATAAATGGCAGGGATGGGAGTCAAACCTAGTACATCTGGTTCTGGAGCCCATGCTGCAAATCCCCACGGCATATTGCCTCTCAAGGTGTGGAACAAAAGCTCAAACTGAAAACCCAAACACTGCTATACTAAACTAAAAATTAGGCAGGAAAGATGGGGAGTGGGAAGGAGAGGGAGGGGAAGATTTGGGGAAAGAGTGAGCACATACACACTGGGATGAGAGGCACTTTGTACAGCACACAGAGACACCAATGGAGGGGCCCCTGGGAGCTGACAATACGGCTCATCGGCATCCTGCTACATCCACCCAGAGGGGATGCCTTTTTCCATTGGCACAAAGGTGCTATATAGCTAGTGGCAATCCTGTGTACAAGCTGATGAGCGTATATGAGCATCTTTTTTGTTTGTTTGTTTGTTTTTTGACTAGGAGAAATAGAGCTATCTAATAGACATTATATTAAAAGATTCCAAAAATTTGTTTTCTAGCGTCATGACTGTTTGCTACCCATTAGAACTCCTATGGAAGTATTTAAGGGGTAAGTGTATTGAGCTCATTGTTGTAAAATCTGGCGCCCATACAGTACCAGCCCTATCCCCCACAGGCCAACGGACTCCTAACTTACATGAATCTTTTCCTCTTTTGTGGTTAAGGCTTCAAGATCTTCCTACATCTAAAATTCTGTGATTTTGTTTCATTTTGTTGAAACATAAATAGCACTCGGATGGAGAGATGCTATCTTCCTTAAAAGCCACTTTGAAACACTAAGTAGTATTTTTGCTCCTGTTTAGGCTGTTCTATTTATCAAGTTCTTAACTAAAAGATGTTCCATGGAAATCACATGAATCATTGATTTATACTGACTAGATAGCAGAAATTCAATAATCGATGAATTTTAATCCTGAAATATTAATTCTTAGTCACTCACTCAGTAGTTAAAATATTTAACAACCTCATATTGCTTGTGTATTAAAACTGCTCTTTAACACAATGGCTGTTTCTGAAAACGCTTGGATGTGGGAAATAATTGCATTTCTATTGAAGCTATTAGAATGAATCACAATTGGATTTCACATAAAAGTTTTTAATGCATAGATATTTCACATAATATGCTCGTAGGCAAGGGTTCTTCAAATAAAGCCATTTTTTCCACAAGAAATTTTGTCTGTGAGTCAGCTTTACCTCCAGTTAGAGCGGATATTCTTGTTTTTTTTTCTTTTTCTTGGTTTCTTTTTCATTTTCTCCTTAAATTATTTCTAGGAGTGCTATGACACTGTGTGGGCTGAATGTTTGTGTACCTTCCCTTCTGAAATCGTATGTCGAAGTCCTAACCCCCAGTGTGAAGGTATTTGGAGGTGGGGCCTCTGGGAGGTGATTAGGTCACGAGGGTGGAGTCATCATGAGCAGAATTAGTGCCCTTATAAGAGGAGACCTGAGAGACAACTTTTCTCTCTCTCATGTGAAAATGCAACAAGTAGGTGTCCCTCTGCAAACCAGGAAGAGGACCTTCACCAGATGCAAGATTCGCCAACACCTTGATCTTGTACTTCCCAGCCTCTGTAACTGTGAGGAATAAACTTCCATTGCTTTAGCCACCCAGTGTGTGGTAATTTGTTATAGCAATTTGAACTAAGAGAAACACCGATTGTCACTGTTGTGGTCACTTTGTAAAAACAGGGCGGACCCCATCCAAAATTTGAGCTGGATGGCAAGATGACAACGCCACATATACACCAAGATGGTATGAAAATGTTTATTACCAACATAATGGGACTTTCTGAAGACTTGAGGGCAGGACCCCCAGCTTGTCCAAAATGGCTTGAGAGAACAAGCAAAGGAGAGCAGTCTGGTTTTTCACAGTAATTAGAAAGGTAGGGCCAGAGTAAGGGTTCTTGCTAGTGGTTTGAACTTCCCACCAGAACCAAAGAGGAAATGCCTCAGCTTTAATATCAGCTTCGCTGGATGGGGCCAGAGAAGAAGGGAGAGGGGAGGCTTAAAAGCTATCAGCGAGGGGCATCTGGGTGGCTCAGTGAGTTAAGCCTCTGCTTTTGGCTCAGGTCATGATCTCAGGGTCTTGGGATTGAGCCCCATGTTGGGGGGGGGTCCCTGCTCAGCAGGGAGCCTGCTTTCTCCCCTCTCTCTGCCTGCCTCTCTGCCTACCTGTGATCGATCTCAATCTCTCTCTCTCTGTCCAAAAAAAAAAAAAAAAAGTCGTCAGCAATCTAACATCAAGAAACAGAGTCAGATTCTTTATTACAATCCTTCTTTTTAGAACCTGTCTATACAACAGACATTTCCATCAACCCTTATAAAAGTAAAGAATATATTATCTCTTTTAAAAATAAACATTTTAAAACATTTTCTTTTCAAAGTAAAAATTACATATAGCAGGGCCTGGTGGAAAAAGCAAGAGTTAGAACCAAATAAACCTGGAATCAAATTTGAGTTCTGTTGATGGCTTACTATATCCATCAGGATTCAGTGCAGGAAACAGAATCTACCAGAGGTATCTAAAGCACAGGGGGGGTTTAATGGAGGAGGTAGATGCTTATAAAATCATTGGAATGGCTGGAGAAACAGGTCGTAGGCTACACCACTGGAGTGACTCCAAGAGCTCTAGAGAGCTGCTTCCCTAGGATAGCACTACCTTTGATGCTGCTCCGGAGCTCTGCTGGAAGCAAGCTGCCTCTTTGGGCACTGCCATCGAAGCTGCTTCCCACCACCCCAGAGACTGGGCAATGACACTGGGCTGCTATGGAGGTAAAGCTCCTTTTCATGGTCTTGCTTGCCAGCAACAAAAGCCACGAGACACAAGAAGTTCACCTCTGCCTCCCTGCCATTGCCCAAATTTTGCAGGAGTATATGTAGTGAGTAGAGGCTAACTCACATCTAGAACCTTAGCTTGAAGGGGATCTGAGAAAATTTCATATGAGCTTTATAGGGCTAAATGGAGGTTGATTAAAACAATCCAGAGCCACCTCCCTCTCTCTGTGATCTGGGACAAATGTTTGAATTTTAATTTTCTTTCCTCAAAATGGATCTAGTACTTACAATGAAAGGCTATCCAAGGACAAGAGGTCATATAATTAAAGTATCTAGGATGTGGTAGTCAGACAAATAACCCTGTCTCTCATTACGGTTATGTCGAAGTATTTCATCTCTCTCTCTCTCTCTCTTTTTAGAAGATTTTATTTATTTATTTGACAGAGATCACAAGTAGGCAGAGGGGCAGGCAGAGAGAGAGAGGAGAAGCAGGCTCCCTGATGAGCAGAAAGCTCGACATGGGGCTTGATCCCAGGACCCTGAGATCATGACCTGAATGAAGGCAGAGGCTTAACCCACTGAGCCACTCAGGCACCCCCTGTCGAAGTATTTCAGAATTTTAGAAATCATTACACTGAAAGCCCTACTGAGCAGTTCAGTTGCTTTATTATAAAGCACATCAGCAAAGAAGTTTCACTTCAAGGTAGTCTGTGGGGATTTTATAGTCCAAGCACTAATTTTAGAGATAAATAATAAAAAATATAATAAATAACATTACAATTTATAAATTTTGGGACTCAAACTCATGCCTCCCTACCTAGGAATATCTATGCATTCATTAATCCTACTGTTTCAGATTGTTTTTATCACTCATGCTGGACCAGCTCATGCTAGACATTGTACTTGCTGGGTTTGTAGAAGAGAAATAAACAACTAGATCCTACCCATTGGAGCTTTACAGTCCAGTGGAACAGGGATATGTTAAATAAATAAACAGAACTGCAATGCAATCACTGTGAAGGAAAACTGCAGGTTGCTGAGAAAGACAATAGTAAGAAAAAATAAGGTTGCCAGATTTAGCAAATAAGAATACAGGATGTCCAGATACACTTGAATTTCAGATAACACCAAATAATCTTTTAATGTAAGTATGAAGCATTAAAAAAATTATCTGATCACCTAAGATTCAAATTTACGTGTCTTGTATTTTATCTGACAGCTCTGGGGTAAAGACTAATTTAACAATGCCACATTTTCCCTCTTCTAAATGAGCAGAACAGGAGCTCAGAGAAACACAGAGACTTGTTTAAGATTACCCGTTAATTGGATATGGGGACAGAATTTGAGCTCAGAGCTGTTTGATTTCAAAGCCTTTTGTTCATAACTGGCCCCCCTACACAGAGTGCAAATTGAAAGAAAGGGGCCGGCCACTTCTGGTTCTTGGATGGCTGGTTTAATAAGCAAGGGAACTTACCAATGTTTGAATTTTTATGAGGCTTGTTTGGAGCAGCTGCAAAACAATAGATCTCACCTGCCTTCCAGAATCTTAAAAGTTTATATGAAGGCATTACCTGAATTGTCACATAGTTAGTCCAGATGGTCTCAACAACACATAGCTCTTTCAAGGCTGCATCCTGGAAAATGCCTCCCACTGTGAGAACCACAGAGTGTTCTTTCTAAGGGTGGGGGATGGGGTGAGGAGCCTTCCATTGCCCTGGTCTAGCTCACAGGACATGTCCTTTCAATGACTGTAAGGGCCTATTTAGCTGGAGCGATGCCATCCGGTTAAACAGTGATTTTGTTGTTTATGCAGTAAAACTTAAACTGTCCCTGCCCCCTTTCCCCACAGGGGAGTTACTTAAAAACAAGTCCCTGAAACCTGTTCCAGGTAACAAAGCCCAAATACAGGGGTGGGTCAGGCCAGGTGGAGGTATCCAATCAGTGGGGACACATACTGTCTCCTTAGCTACTAAGGAGTATGGGCCCTGCCCTTTGGGCACCTTTTGGGTGCCAATTCTGACCAAGGTGATAGACTAGTTCAAATATCTACTATAGGGTAAATTGTAATTCAATTGATTCAATTGGTCACTTATGTGTGACCTAGCATGACTGTGTAGCTTTCTCTGTATGTTACAATCTCATTGGCCACCTGTGCATGGCCATGCCCAACCACATAGCCTTTGCCCTTAAAAGCTAGTCTGTAAGGCAGAGAGAGATCGCCCTCTCTGTAAGAGGCGCGGCCCCGAAGGGTCGGTTTGTTTCTTGATGCTTGGCATGAAATAAAGCTTTGCTTGACCTTCACTTTGTATCTGTTTCGCTCCTTTGACCATGGACCCAGCATGACCTCCTCCAAAGAAAGCACAAATCACAGTTAAAGGAAGGAGTGGTCTCAGGTATATTGTTACTGTTTAGGGAAGTGATTTTGGTTTGTGTTTTACATATAATATTTCAGTTTTTGTCACTTTCAGCCTTCAGTCACTTTCTTGTGACTCACTCAGAAGGGAATTAACATTGAAGTTTTAAAACAAGTTGCCATTTTCGTCTGGGAAGTTTTTAATTTCCTATACTCCTCTGAGATGTCAGTCATCTGCCTTCCCATAGGAGAGCTTTGTATTTCACCTCAAGATCTATTGGATTTCTTGTGGTGATGAGATAAACAATATCATTAATTCATGACTATAAAGAACTTCAAAACACATTTTCATTTTTTGTTAGACTTCTAACATCTCGAACTGTTGAGCAGAAGATTTTAAATGCTACATATTATTTTAAAATAATGCATATTTATTATTATCTTTTTTGTTGTTGTTGTTCTGGGAGAAAAAGAGAAAGTTCCAGAGTATAAAGGAAGAGAAAAAAAACATGTATGCCAAAGGGAACATAGAACATGACTTTTTCCTTTCTGTGATTTTTGGCTATTATTACCCTTAAAAGTTAATCAAGAAAATGACTTGCTGAATAAAGTAGCACATAGGGTTATATTTTTAATAAAAGTATACTTAAAAACATAAGTTCCCTGTGAAATTACCGTGAGATGTGAATGCACTGCCCATGGCATTGACCTGAGTAAATTATGACCACATTTCTGATGCAGAGTGAAGTCAAGATGGTTGAGTTTATCCAGGGATGGTAAAGAGTTTCCCTTCAGCTGTCAGCTCTGAAAAATTGGTGACTCCAGGCTGTCCCATTCAAAAGGACTCTAAAACCAAATCTCCGCTAAAGAGAATGCATCAGTGATTGACTAGCAATGTCTGTTATGGCTAAACGATGGATTGTTTTTTGTCAAACATAAATGCAGATACAGGATTGGTTATTATAAGAGATGGGATGGACCTGTGACAACTTAAAGGCCTACACACACACACACACACGTTTAATAAATTATTCCAAATTTTTTTTTTTTTTTTAAGCAAGTGTCTGTGAGTTAGGGAGACTTTTTCTTACTTGTTAATATAGAAGGTAGAAAGAAATTCTGGTCTCTTTAAGGCTCTAAATAATTGATTTCGTTCATGAAAATTTTGTAACGTTTGATAAATAGGTATATAAATATTATTCAGCAAACAAACACGTAATTAGGTTGCATTCTCATTCAACCCTTTGGGTGTAAGGCAAACTGGAAACTCGATTATGCAGTTCTTGGGACAAAGCTAGGACATAATGTGTCAGCTGGGGAGAATAAAGGAGAGAAAGACTAACTGAAAAGGGAAATAGACAATGGGAAATTATTTTTTAGACTGTGAGGAGAAAAGTAGTTCATGCTAATACTCGCAACTCAAATTAGTGCGAGAAAAATGGACTTAACTGGGAACTTTCAATCATTTAGTGCTCAGAATGGACCTGAAATGCAGATACAGAACAGAATCTTACTTTGTGATATTTTATGGGAAAATTCAATAATGGTAGCTAGTATTTATTGTGTAGATAGTGCTTTGCAAGTCTTATCTCTTATATTTCAAATATAACAACATAATCCCCGGGAGGTGGCTTGTGTCTCAAAATAATGAAACTATGGTTTAGGGTAACTAATGAATGCCTCAGCTCTCCACCCCACCCAACTGATCTGGGTAAGACCCCCTGTTCTTTGTCAGTGACTGCCTATATTATTTTTCCAAAATCCTGAGTAAAGTGTGTGCTAAATTTTTCTCATTCAAAATAGGAATCTCTGCATGTACCAAATACCAAATACCAATACCAAAATAAAATAATTGAGTGTGGTTGGCTGATTAAAGCCCTTCTCCCTCTCTCCCAGAGATATCCAGGACCTAATCCCTGGAATCTGTGAATGGTACTTGGTCTGACAAATAAGGGCTTTGCAGATGGGATTAAGTTAAGAATTTCAAAATGGCATTATTCTGGATTATTCCATGCGGTTCCTAAATGCAATCACATGTATTCTTATAAGAGAGAAACAGGGAAATTAGAGACAGACAAAAGGCAATGTGAGCTAAGAGGCAGAGATTGCAGGAATGCAGCCACAAGCCAAGGAATGCCATCAGCCACCAGCAGTTAAAAGAAGCAAGGACTGAGCTCTCCCCCAGAGCATTTGGAGGGAGCATAGCTCTGCTGACACCTTGATTTTAGTACGGCGAAACTGATTTCAGATTTCTGGCCTCCAGAACTGTGAGAAAATGACCAACTGTTGTTTTCAAACGCCAGGTTTGTGGTACTTTATTGAAGCTGCATCAGGAAGCTAATACACAGAGAACAAAGGGGAGCAAATTGTTTAAGGCCCTAAATTTGTGGTAATATGTTATGGCAGCCAAATTTGTGGTAATATGTTATGGCAGCCATAAGAAACCAATACAATGAGTTTGAAAAAGGCTAACAGACTGTTTCTTCCCTCAGGCAAGTCTCCCCAGACGAGGTGACCTTTCCCTAACTAATATGTCTTAGCACTTCAAATTTACTTTTGGTAACATTCACTTGTAATCACTTTCAGTTATCTTGTTTATCTCGGTATCTCAAGGTGTCCAGAAAAGTAACCGCCGCATAATAGGAGCTGAGTAAATATTTGTCTAATGACTGAGTGGAATTTGAGGCATAGGGTCTATAGGGTGGTGAAATTTTGTGGATTGTGAGTCTTGCAACTCCTGACAGGGTGAAGTCCTTTGGGGGCAGGGTTGGGGCAGGGAATGGAGTACAGCAGTTAACACCGAGAATACTCAGCTCCAGCTATGTGGCCCAGGTGGGCAGCCACCAGCTATAATCCCCCTTGGTCAAATGTGAGGACACTGAGCCCTTGTCCATCAGGAGCCGAATTTACTCAACTGCACAACTGTCTAAAAATGATCTAAACTATTTTCCCCTACTTTATATGCCCTGGTCTTCATTTTCATAGTACTTATCACATTTCACATATATTGGTGGATTAGTCACCAATATCTGTTCTCCCGCCTTTCACACCCACCTCCCTCAGGGGAGGCACTTAGACTCCTCATAGCCTCAAAACTTAGCGTGGTGCCTGAAACTTAGTAAAACGTCAAGAATATTTGTTGAAGGTTCATAAATGTAACTTTTCTATACTGGAAAATATGTATGATAGTGATTATTACCTTTTGTTCTTGTTAGAAGCCTATTTGAGACTTTGATGAAAGCCATGAAAACTCTTCCCAGAAAAATTCAGAATTCTGTCACATTTTCTGGAGATTCATTGACAGCCTAAACCCATTCATGTGGGGCTTATCATTTCCAAATTATATTAATTTTCCATTTTAAACAGCAGATGTTAAGTTTTATGGAACACTTGTTATTTGTCAGATTTTTGTGCTGTTTTACATGTAATAT
The DNA here is from genome assembly GCF_002288905.1 of Enhydra lutris kenyoni. Lineage (NCBI taxonomy): Eukaryota > Metazoa > Chordata > Mammalia > Carnivora > Mustelidae > Enhydra > Enhydra lutris. Next base: position 12,566,179 of record NW_019154104.1, on the reverse strand, counting down.
TTCAATAACCTTTACAGCTCTAGGAGGTAAGTTCTGTTTTTAGTTTTTTAAAAGATAAAGAATTAGTGCAAAAGAGACCAACTTACTTACCCAAGCTCATAGAACTGGTTAGCAGCAGAGCTGAGACTCAAACCAAGATCACTTTTTTTTTTTTTTAGTAGCCTGAGTTTGCACTCTTAACCACTAAAAATCATCTGCCTGTTCTAAGTTCCTGCCCATAGTGAGCAATGGAGTTATCCAGTGAAGACACTTAATCTCCCCGAGTAAGAGTCTGAAATGATGATATTAGCTGGCTTGAGCTCCTGGCTTGATGTGAGCAAAGCTTCCTTGATCAAACAGGACAGCCTGTTCCCCCAACAGCACTCAGGATGCATAGAGAGCCCACATTCCCGCTGTACTTGTTTAGCAATTGGCAGAGATATGACTCTAAATTATCTTGTGCATGTTTCAAACCATTTAAATTGTCATTGTAGGATTTTGCCTATTAGCAAAATACCATCCCCTGAATACTGATTATGTAAAATAGCACAATTGTCTGGTGATAGGAAAGCAATGACTTTTGAATGTGGTCCAGCCGTATGATGGCTCTTTTTTGGTGAAATGTAAGGAAGTTGCTTGGGTAATATTCTTTCTGTAATTAGATTCTGGGTATATTCATATTTTACCACATGTTGATACAAAATAAATAGGCACAGTATTTTAAAAAGTGCTTCATGGCACATAAATGCCCTTTTGTCACGGTTGAGGCTGAGGAGAGTAAAACATGTCTTCTTTAGCATTTTTCTCCCTTCTTCTTTGGTGGTGACAACATTTCCATCGGAGATTGAGCAAACCCAAGAACTCTAAATGCTCTCTTGGCATAGGGCTCAGCTCTTAGCTGCCTGGTCTGAGGGGGGCGGGGAGGAAAGCACTCCTGGTTAAATTGGGGGTCATTAGCATGCTGGTGATTGATCAGCTGAGTTATTCACTTTAAAGCTTCAGCATTTTCACATATAAAGTAATTTTGGTCAGTAAGAGCAAATTATACTCATTATATCCAAATGCAAATACATGTTTAGAAAGCATGTGGTTTGGAAAACAAATGGGATATAATTCTAACACTAATGCCTCATTAGGGGCATTTGCACACATCTATTTCTATCTCCTAGATCTTTATAATCATCATAATGTCATGCCTCCCTCCATGAAATCAGGAGAGATATTTATTTGTGTCGCTCTTACCACAGGCATGTGACAGAACTTATCTCCTGAAGGGGTGCCCTGCAGCCACTGCTGTTTTCATTTTCTTCCTTTTGCACTAGGGACTATACCAATCAGATACAACTCAGCCTGAAATCATGCAGAAATCCTAGGTAGCACCCTTAGACAAACTGTCAAATCCCCAGGAGATCACAAAATTAGGAAACAACTTTCCTTAGAATTTCTTTAGAATTACCATCAGCACTGATCTTCAGTTAGGGATCTGTAAAGTCTTGACTGAAGTAAACTTGTTTATAGAAGATTAAAGATGGTTACAAACTCTTTAAAAAAAATGGTTGCAAATTATTTATTACCCTGCTTTTTGGGAGATGGAGGCTAATTCATCTCATGGAGTCTGAGCTTACCTACTGACTAACCAGTTTAGAGAATATAATAAGGTCATTAAGAAGCCTTATAGCTTCTGTCTAGAACTCTTGGAACACTCTTTCTGGGAACCTGGAGCTACCGAATAAGAAGTCTGACCACTTTGGGGCCCCTGGGTAGCTCAACTGGCTAAGCAACCTACTGGTGATTTCGGCTTAGGTCATGACCTCAAGGTCATGGGACTGACCCCCATATTGGGCTCTGTGCTCAGCGGGGAGTCTGATCCAGATTTTCTCTCTCCTTTTCCCTGTGCCCCTCCCCCTGCTCATACTCTCTCTCTCAAATTAAGAAAGAAATCTTTTAAAAAAAACCCAAAGCTGACTACTTTGAGATCACACGTAGGTATTTCACATGATAGTTTCAGCAGAGCCCAGCCTTCCATCTATGCCAAGGCATTAGGGATTTTTTTCATTTTTTGTTTTTAAATTTCAGTGTGGGTCTTATTATTATTCAAGTAAAGTGAGCCAAAAGGATCAGAAGTTGACTGCCATTGAAAAGATTTTTCGTCAGGGGTCGCCTGGGTGCCTCAGTGGGTTAAGCCTCTGCCTTCGGCTCAGGTCATGATCTTAGGATCCTGGGATCGAGCCGCATTGCATCGGGCTGTCTGCTCAGCAGGGAGCCCTTTTCTCCTTCTCTCTCTGCCTGCCTCTCTGCCTACGTGTGATCTCTCTCTCTCTCTCTCTCTCTGTCAAATAAATAAATAAAAAATCTTTGAAAAGATAGTTTGTCACTCAGTTCCTGAGAGGAGGGGGTCTGCCACGCCATGCAGGGCCACAAGGGGAAGCACTTGGGTCGGTAAAGAGGAATGAGGGGAAAGCACAAGCAAGGCCTTTATTATTTATTTATTTACTTTACTTTCATTTTATTTTATTATCTTACTTTCTTCTCCTCCTTTTTTTCTCCCCTTCTCCTCCCCCTCTTCTTCACTCTCCTCTTCTTCTTCTTCTCCTTCTTTTTCTCCTTCTTCTCCTCCTCCTCCTCTGTCCCCTTTCCCTCTTCCTCCTCCTCCTGCTGCTGCTGCTTCTTCTTCTTCCTCTTCTTCTTCTTTGTGTTTTTCTTCCTCTCCGACTCCTCTTTGTTCTTTTCCAAAAAGCAATGGGAGATGTAAGAAAAGCAGAGAAATTAGTTAATTTGAGTAATCTCAGTGGACTTCAGGTATGAGGGCTGACCCAACTTGCCTGGTACCTGGCTGTGAGGTGATTAAGACAGGATAATATTGGTTCTGAGGGTAAATACTCTATGAAAGCCCAATAAATGGGATTCCCCCATTTACTGGTGGGGGATACAGACTTTGGTTGCACATGAAGTGTTATCTTGCAGGGAGTAGTTTGCTATCTCTAAGCATTGGCTAGCCTTTGGAGGGACAATCTCTCCCAGGTCAGTGAGGGGCCAGATGCCTCCAGAGCATCAGGAATACAGAAAATAAGAAAATATAGTTAATATAACCAGAAATACAGGTAAAACCATCTTTGATGCTCCAGACCAGGCCATCGGCCAGCTGGTTACTATAGAAGTAACTCAATCGAACTCACATAGAACTGAAGAATTACCCATCTGAGCCCTGCCCAAATTCCTAACACACAGATGTGTGTGTCAACAGGTCATTTTCATCCACTGATTTTGGGGTAGTTTGTTATGCAATAATAATTATCTGCAACATTGCACCATGGTCTTAGAGCAATTTTGCTTCCTGTCTCACACACCTGAAAACCATTTAAATGATTATTCATTCTTTTTTTTTAAGATTTTATTTATTTATTTGACAGACAGAGATCACAAGTAGGCAGAGAGGCAGGCAGAGAGAGAAAGGAGGAAGGAGGCAGGTTCCCTGCAGAGCAGAGAGCCCGACGTGGGGCTCGATCCCAGGACCCTGAGACCATGACCTGAGCCGAAGGCAGAGGCTTAACCCACTGAGCCACCCAGGCGCCCCATGAATATTCGTTCTTGATCAATAACAAAACTCGGCAAAATTTTAACTAAAGTTGACTTGTTGGTATCTTTTGGAAGAATTATATAATTAATGAGATTTCTTTTAGTGATTCTAATAAATAGGAAAATCACCTACAAAACAAAGAATAACACAGAATAACAGAAAAGACTCCTGGTTTCTATATTTTAAAATCACAACGTTTTCAAACTTGAGGGAGTCGCAGAAGTTCTTTTTCAAATTGACTCTGCCAAAGGTTAGTGGTTTGGGTTTCCAGGTGATATTAACATGAACGGGCTGTGAGGATAACAGTGATATTGAAAATGACTACCATTGAAAATGAAGATGCCATCTCTGTTTCCATACAGATTAATTTCAGAGGGTCTTAGGGTTCTCTCAAATAGCCATTACATGACTGGCTTGAGTGGTGTCTGCATTTTTCTGTCCTATGGAAGCCTCCATCTGGAATTTAATATGCACTCATCTCTTTTTCATTCCAGGAAGGATATGTAATGAAAATCTCCATATTAGTCATCAGCTGTCAACACTGACAAATTTCAATTATCATCCTTCAGTAGCAGTTCACAGTAGAGAAGGAAATCAGGATGGCACACTGGGATAACATACTTGTGACAGATCTATTTTAATTGCCTTTCTTATCCACATTTAACCTCCATCATTTTGACAGGAGAATGAAACTCACAGAGGAGGTAACTTCTCCTGCCAGTGATAAAGGTGGATGGTGTGGGGAAATAGGCTGCTGGAAAGAGACTGGACAACACCCATCAATATATAGACGGGCATTGATTGCTGCGAATGCTTCCTTTTCCTAGGAGGCCTGTGGTGGTAGCTCTGCTTATCAAAACACTTTGCATTTAATCAGCTGCTTGGATGGATGTTCCTGCTGATCATTCATGAATTATTCATCAATTAAAACAACTTGGCATAATCTTTTTCTTTTCTTTCCTTTTTTTTCTTTTTTTTTTTTTTGCTTCATTTTCTCAAAGATGAATTTTCAACAGCCCATAGCAGGAGTTTCCCTTAGTGAGTGCTCATCATTTCTTCCCATTCCTTCCAACAACACTGCTCGTTTAGCTTTTTGATGACAGCTTGATGCTTGCATCAGAGGAAGCCTCTACCATGACAGACCATGTCAGCTTTCTGTTACTTTACTCTTGCTTCTTTCTTTTTCCTTAATCCCGAGAGATCTGCATGCTAGCCTTAAAATACAAAAGAAGTGTTTTTCTCTGATGAGACATATTAGTTTGGTTCTGCACAGACCCATGTTGTATGGGATTTTTTACTGTGAGTTCTATTCCTAGGGTGATCTGGTTTCTGTTATAATCCAGTCAAAATTAAATCAAGGTTTCTTTCTGTAACAATAATTTACGAATGTTTACTGGCTCTGACTATACTTCAAATCTCAATACAACAGGTTATTTGTTTTAGTCATCTAATAACCCCTATGAGATAGGAACCGTTATCCATCTATTACAGATGAGAAAGAAGCTCAGGGATTTTTGAGTACCTCTCTCATGTTTCCACAGCTAGAAAGTAGTAAATCTGGGATTCGGTTCCAGGAAGGCTGACTCCAGAATCCAATCCCCTATTTCTCTGCTATGGTACTCACTCACCATCCATGTCTGCAATGTTTTATCAACCATCTTAATCATTGCTACTGCCCTATAGAAGAATAACATTTTCCTGGGGGCTTACAATTCATTATTGCCTTGAGAGCTAGAAGAAAGGGTAGTGTAATCTCATCTCTCTCAGGAAAAGACCAAAGGGTTTAAGGTAATTTCCCCAGAGAATTTGTCCAGACACAAGGATAATAGTTGTATTTCAGAAAATGAATAAGAAGTTGCCTATGGAATTTCCAAATTTAGGAAAGAGTAAAATCAGGAGTGAAAATGGAGCCAGGTAGAACTGAATGGGACAGAGACCTTGGATACCCATGACTTGTCTGTAGTGTTTTCTAGATATGAAACTACAATGGTGGCCTGGATACTTTCATATACTCCTCTCCTCCCCATTCAGTCCATGTTCAAGCTGGATCCACAGGATTCTAAGAGTTGTATTCCAACAAGTTTATGGTAAGGGAGCATATGTCACTTCTTAATTCTAACTCTTAAATTAACACAACAAAAACTTCTCAGCCAATAGTATTTACTGATAATCTAATATGTTTGTAATTAAAGAAGTGTGCAAAATAGCATAATCCTCCTGCAAGTTTGGGATGTCAAATGTATATCATTATTTTCACCAGAAGGACTTTGAGAAACAAATGAAGAGTAAGGTGTTAACGAATTTCTAATTTTGAGAAGACAGTTAAGACAGGAGAGGAAGCATGCAGAGCTGTGGGTATCAGGCCAAGAACAGCCCAGAAGGAGGCAAATTACAATCAGTTATAAATCATAGTAGAATTGAGAGGGGTTAAGAAGGTAATTAAAAAACATTTTTTTGAATAGAGATTGCAACCTTTAAGTTGAAAGAATGGCCTTGGTAGAATTTAATAGAACTCTTCCTAATTATTAAAAGGATAAACTCCATCATTTGATAGAGTGTTCCTTTTTAAATGCAAGCAAGTCAAAACCACCTTGGGGTGTGTGAATTAACCGTGCTCATTTATAAACTATAAAGTGCTTTATATCGAAGAGTACACATAAAACGAGCTGAAGACAAATCTATGAATGCATTTAGATTTACTGGTGCCGAGATTCCTTACCTTTCTTTAGAAACTATCCCCAATGAGATATAATATAGCTCTGGAAATATCAGGTCTCATTTAGTGCTTCTTGGTAGAATCTCGGAGCCTAAGTAAGCAGGGTTGCCTTTAGAATGATTAATATGCTAGCGCAGTTTTGAGTTATAAATATAATTGTTATCCCTGCCCCTGGGAGTATGACACATTTATCATGTAGTTCTCCAGCATAGGGCTTACGGAGGGGCTTGCATTTATTGAGTACATATTCTGTGTTAGGAAGTGTCTGGGCTCTGAATATTACTTTACTGAACTCTCCAAGTGACTCTGTTCATAAACCACCACTAGTACCAGTATGCATATAAGGAAACCAAGGTTTAGGGAGCTGAAGTAAAATGGCTACAGGTTATAAGGCTGTGACTATAGAAGCTGATTTTAAATTCAAGGTCCCTGGTTTTTAGAGTGGGCACTTTCTGTTACTACATCCTGCTATATTCTAGAGTATTATGGTACTTCCTACACATAGTAGGGACTTAGTAAATGTTTGTTGTATGACCTCTGAGAGATCAAGCCATCTGTATTAGTGAATTCCAAGAAAGTGAAAGTGAAATAAAGTACAATTAAAAGACAATATGTGATTATTATTAAAATGATAGAAATAGACATAGATGAGCAATAATGTTTGCAGAAACTCAAAGGAAAGTGCTTCTATCGAAGTGTAGTATTTGTCAAGGGACTCTTCTCAGTGAAAACTTTGCTTTTCAAAATGTGCAATTCTTTTTTAAAATTTCCACTCCAAATCTTATTGCCAATCTTTTCAGAAAAACTTATTAAAGCTTTTCAATATTATATACTGGAAGGTGCCTGAAAGCATATTTATCCTGCACTAAGTTTACTGCAGCACCGGAACACATTTTCCTTTCAGTAATTGGGTAAATTAAGCATAGGTAATCATCATTTTCAGGTGATTTTTCCTGACAGACTATACGAGCAAACCATGCAAATGTCCTCAAGGGAAATGCTCTACCTCGGTCCTCAAGAAAATTTCAGGACTGGCAGCATGTTCTCAGGACTAAATATCTCATTCAAACAAGGTCTGCTTGACCTTGAGAAGCAGCTGGGGATTCTGAAAGTCAAGCTACATGACTTCCCATAGACCACAATCAATCTAGTGCTGACCATGGTGTTGACTACCTTTGTGAATCCCAAGGAAAAAAAAAGGCAAAAATGGCTTTTGACTTAGCTGATTTGGTTAGAAGGGACCCTGAAGACCAGTTTGGATGACAGGAAAGTCAACCCATAGCTCCCCAGTTTGGGGTGATTTAATTTAGGTGCTTCCACTGACATCTCCATAATGTAAAGTGAATTCCATCAAATTGCAATGAAGACTGCTGCATTCAAATCCTGCCCCTTACTCCTCATTACCATATGAAAAGTTTCTATTTATCTTATTAACATCATTTCCAGATCATTTTCCAGGTGCTCTTATTTTCTTAGTTACACCTCTAAAGTTTTATACCTGTTTTGCTTATTTTCTAATTGAAAGTTTTAAGAGGCAGCTAAAATAAAAATTTTAAATTATAATATGCAACAATATCCAATATTTAATTAATGTGTATGAGACACATACAAAAGCTTTATATATATTTATATACATGTATGTATATATATTATATATGTATAAATGTGTATATATATAAATGTATATATAAATATAAAAATTATATATGTGTATATAATTTCACTTAATCCTTGTAACAATCCCATGAGTTACTCTACCATCCAAGTTTCACAAATGAGGAAACTGAATCTCATGAGCTTAAGTGAAATTTTCCAAGGTTACACATGTCGTAAAAGGTATATTCAAGTTTCAGATCCAGAAATGTATTGTTTCAAAATCCATGCTTATCCTATGAATCCATGCTATTATCCTTAAACTTACATGGGAAAGCTATAACCTATGTGAATTATCTCTTTTATCATGTTTCATCAATTCATGTTCACTCACTCAGCAACTATTTACTGAGAAATGACATTTGCAGGTTTTTAGAGACTGATATAAGACACAATGCTCTTGCTTTTTGAATTTTTTGCAAAAGCTGAAATTTGGTGTGAACTATCAATTTGGATCATTTTTAATGCCATTTATTCAGCTATATTTATTTCATTTATTGATTCAAGCCAAGCCAAAATCCCTTCTCATCTGAAAATAAGCATCTATTCCAAAGCTTGAAGACTCCTGGTCTTCTCCCTTTAGGCCGGAGTTTCACACCCAAGTATTCAAATTTCTCTGCATTCATTTTTGTCCCTTTCTTGCTGTCTTCTGTGACCACCCTCATTTTGACTTTTTAGCCTTGATATTTCTTGAACTGATGGTCAAAAAGTACTTCTACTCTCAGACATGGAAACGTCAGAATGGTTTTATCTCTCTTGTCTGTATCTCTTACACAGATGTACAACAAGAAAAACAAAGAAATTAGTGTTTCGTACTTGGTCTTTAAGTTCAATGGAATCTTTTTGTAGTTCAGAGGGATCTCTGGATTCAATATCTTCTTTCTTTAATAGGAAAACTTCAGATTTATTTTGCATACTACATTTCTCTGTTATTATAATAATTTAACACTGCATAGTAGCTATGTTTGTATATCCCTATTTCTGCCACTATATTGTAAACTTTTTATGGGAAAGGACATTGTCAAATTTACCATGACCCTCACCTCATCCAGGCTTAGGATAAAGCAAAAAGACCAAACACTCAGTAGAAATGACTGGTACAAATCCTTTCCTTAACTAATACATATATGAATTTATGCCCTGGAGACACACTGGTGAACAACATCAGGCAAGATCCCTGCCCTCATCTGGTTTATGACTTTCAAGTTACTTTGGAGGGAGTAGAGAGAAGGATGGGGAAAACTGAGGAAGGAGAATCTAATATTATGTAAGTAATTACAGTGTGTGAAATGATGTTAGGTATCTTATGTTTGCCATGCCCCATCACAAAGAAAGTAAATTAAACTTTCCCAAACACTTGTGTTATCTCCTAATAGGAAAATAAGTCTAAGTCATCAGTGTTTCTGGAGCATGGTTATTTGGTGGTTGTTACTTCGGGAGTTCTTTTCCCTTGACAAAGGTAGGAGCTGGGTTTGCTTTTGCTGTCACATTTGAATTCACCATTGACTATAATAATCATACCACTTCTTTCTTCACTTCTCAGCCTTTGGACATTTGCTGGTAACAACTCACACTCTGTTACATTTAAATTTAAAAGCATTAACTAAAAACAAGTATCTATAAAACTGCTTTTATCCCCTCCGTATCAGTGTTATGAGGGGCCAAATGGGAGAAATAAGTAGGCTTAACATGGCTATCGAGATGAGAGTCTAGTTCTTGTTCTTAGACTACCTTCTCAAACAGAAGGGTTATCTATTATTTTTATTCTCAGCAGATTGTATAGTTTAGAACTGAGAGCTGATGGAGACTGATTTTGAAGGAAGAACACTTCCAGAAAGCTAATGTACATATTCATTTGACCTATGGGGTTGAAATAGGTTTTTACCACTTGCCTGGAGTCAAGGCCTCTACCTCCAGGATAGAAGCATAGACAGAAACTACAGCACTACAAGGTGCTTTCCCTTGTAAATTAGAGGAATTTATTTTAAAAGGAACAACTGTGTCAGGCTAACACAATTGGCAACAGTGTGATTAAATCTGTGAGAGGGGAGCCCCAAACCAGGCCTGATGGAAAGTGTAATGCCAAGCTGTAGTAAAGTTCTCAGCAATTAGAGAGACAAAATGACCAGGGTCTGTTTATAGATAAAAGATTAGCATGGTGTCTCAGGACTTTGATCATAGAATCTTAAGGAGCCAGATATTGATTGGGTTTACAAGCAATCACAGGAGCCCAAACTGTGCTTAAGTAAAGTAAATGGGAAGAGATGTATAAGTTACCTGTTTGACTCAAACGGGAAGATTAAAGACTTTATGCTTACATAGACGCATTAAAGTATAAATCATCAATATTGGTCAAAGGGTACAGACTTAAAGTTATAAGGTTAACAAGTTCTGGGGATCTAATGTAGAGCGTGTTGATTATAGGTAATAATACTGTATTATAAGGACTACATCAAACTAGAAAAGTTTCAGTGCAGGAGAAAAATATTAACTGAATGAAAAGGCAACCTATTGAATGAGAGGAAATATTTGCAGATCATATATCTGATTAAGGGCTAATATCTAAAATAAAGAATTTACACTACTCAACAGCAAAATATAAACAACCCAATTAAAAAATGGGCAGAACATCTGGATAGATTTTTTTTTTTTTCCAGAGAAGACATACAGTTTGTCAACAGGTACATGAAAAGAAGCTCAACATCATTAATCAAGGAAATGCAAGTCAAAACCATGATGAGATATTCTTCGAAATAGCTATTATCAAAAAAACAGGAAATAGTAAGTGTTGCCAAGGATGCAGAGGAGAGGAAAACTTTGTGCACTCTTGATGGGGCTATAAATTGGTGCCGTCCCTGAGGAAAAACAGAATGGGAGTTCTCCAAAATTAAAAATAGAAGTACCAGATAATCCAGCAATTCTACTTTTGGGTGTTTATCCAAAGAAAACAAAAATACTAATTTTAAAAGGTATATGCACCCTGTGTTCATTGCAGCATTATTTACAGTAGCCAAGATACGGAAACAACATAAGTGTCATTAATGGATAATTGGATAAATATTATATATGTATATATATATAATATATACATATAATACACACACATGTATATATACGCATATACACACATATATAATAGAATTTTATTCAGTTGTAAAAAAGAATGAAATCTTGTGATTTGTTGCAATAAGGATAGAACTTAGAGCATTATGATAAGTGAAATAAGTCAGAGAAAGATAAATGCCATATGATCTTATTTATATATGTAATCTAAAAAGCAAACCAAAAACCAAGCTCCTAGATACAGAAAATAGATTGGTGGTTGTCAAAGGTATCGGCTGGGGGTAGAAGAAATGAGTGACCTATTGTTTGCTCTTTGTTGGTTCTGGTTTGACTAATTTGAAAAAAAATGCCTGTGTTATATACTCAAATGTTGCTAAGAGAGTAGCTTTTAAATGTTCTTACCACAAAAAGGAAATGATAATTATGTGATGGGGTAGAAGTGTTAGCTATGCTATAGTAGTAATCATTTTGTAATAAATAAGCATATCAAATCAACACGTTGTATACCTTAAACTTACACAATGTTGTATGTCACTTATGTAAATATAAATGTATAAATAAATGAGTTTTTCCCAATAAAGGTGGAAAAAGTAAATAAAATTTAAAAATTAAGCATTTGTACATCATTAGGCATCATTGCAAGAGTAAGAATTGAAGAAAGAGGATTAGTTTTGAAGTCAGTCCTGCCTTCTCATTGGTGATTATTAGCATGAGATCTGAAATAGAAGGTTTACTATAATTGAGTGCAAGTCTCTGTTTTGTGAGTTCCAATCCTTTGGGATTCTAATAGCATTAAAAATGCAAAATGTTCACTTAGTGTTTTTACAACTTAAAATTTTGGACACTTTGCATATGCTCTGACTTGTAAAAAATTAATTTTAATTGACTTCAAATTTTAATGATTTTTCCAATGCAACTCAAAGAATCACTTTCAAAGGTCTCCAAAGTGTTAAAGAGTTTTCATAATTAACTTTTAGATTTTCTAAGCCAATGCTTTTCAAACACCACCTTTGATAGATTCAGAATATTGAGAGTGTGAATACTAAAGTGTAGGTCACAAGTCATATAAAGCAGTAACTTGGGGAAGAAAATTTATGTTCAGAGATATAAAGTAAGAATCAAATGGCTATGGGTTAGCAGAACATGTAAAAGGATAGGCTGTTTCAGTCAAAGGAGGTCAAGGCAAAAACAGGTATCAATAGTATAAATAATATAATTTCACATATGTTGCCAATAAGAATAGAAATATCAAATATGATGTCAAATATGGAAGAATAGGAATATCAAAATGATGTCACAATAACCCTTAAGCCTATGGTACATTCTATACCGGTCTTTCTTAAGCACTATTTTAGCTTTGGGGTACTAGAGGTGGTATTATATCATTTGAACATAACTTGAAGAGGCAGTAGTTTTTAATATTTTTGGGTCACAGACCCATTTAAAAAGTTGATGAAACTGATAGATATTCTTATTATGAAAAAAGGATATATGTTCCCACACACAAAATGTTACACACAAATTATGGGTTATTATGTTAGCAATCTGGACTCTCCAGAGATAGAGACTTATTAGGAGTAAGGTTTGTGAACAACAAAGGGAAAAGAACTGGAGGAAACTGAGGGAGCTATCAGACCACAATGCGGATCTGTCTCAGGTGAGGGAAAGACAGGAGGAAGGAAGGTTGGGTGTAACCATCTTGGACTGTGACGTGGTTCTAAGAGGGTTTATCAGGCTGTTGGGGTTCCTTCAAATGGTTACCCATCAGAAGAATCCCTCATCTTCTAGAAACAGAAAGCCTTAGTCTCCCTGTCCTTGGCAGATATGCCTTGGTCTCCCAAGTCCTTGACTGGGAGCAGCCTGTTGTGTGTATGAACTTTGTGAGAAAATCTTAATGGCAGTCAGAGGGTAACAACCGGGGCTATACATCAACGACTTCCTGTCACTGGAGATCAGAGAGTTATATTCTCATAGGCCCCACACTCATGGATACAGGATGAAAACCTTGGTTTTAAAGAGAAGTGACATGAGGAGTGCCTGGGTGGCTCAATCAGGTAAGCATCTCCCTTCAGCTCAGGTTAGGGAGTCCCTGGATCAAGCCCCATGTCGGGCTCTCTGCTCAGTGAGGAGTCTGCTTTTTCCTTTCTGTCCTTCCCTCTCCCAGCTCCATCTCTCTCTCTTGCTCTTGCTCACTCTCTCCCTTTCTCTCAAATAAATAAATAAAATCTTTTAAAATAGAGAGAGAGAAGGGACATGATTATAGAGATATCTTTTCCAAAGTGATTTTCAGATCTAGGCTTATGACTTAATCTGCAGATGCGGATGAATCTAACCTCAGGTGTAAGTTCCAAAATTAATTCAAATCTAAGTGTACTATGGATTCTGTCAATGATTGATTTATTTGTTAGTACTACTCTGAGCTAGGTTTGCACTAAGCAATTTATTATTTATACTAATTAATTCAATTGTAGGTATTGTAATAGCACTCCAACCAGTCTTAAGGGCCAACTTGGCTTAAGCTTATGCAATCCTTGCTTCCTGACCCAAGTCCCTTCGTTTGTAGCAGAACCAACCTACTTTACTGGAGATTTTGCAGAATTCTGGCCTTGAGAAGTGAAGGATCAGAATTTTCCAGAAGATAAGGAAGGCCTTCCCACATTTGAAAACAGCTGCCCTGATGGCAGCAAGTCTGTTCAGACTGACTACCTGCTTCTCCCACCATTTCCCATTCTTCACCCCACCCTTTTTAAAGATTTTATTTATTTATTTGACAGAGAGAGATCACAAGTAGGCAGAGAGGCAGGAAGAGAGAGGGGGAAGCAGGCTCCCTGCTGAGAGTCCGATGCAGGGCTCAATCCCAGGACCCTGGGACCATGACCTGAGCCAAAGGCAGAGGCTTAACCCATTGAGCCATCCAGGAGCCCTGCATTCTTTTCCCTCTAGAATCTTCTAGTTTGCCTGGAAAAGGCAGATGGTCTTTGAGACATTAGTCCACCAATTTCCCAGGTTGCCAACTTCCTGAATAAAGCAACTTTTCCTTTCCCACCATCATTTATCTCTTGAGTATTGATTTTCAAGTAGCAAACGGTAACAGTGTTACATACTTGATTTCATAGTGTTGAAATAAAAAATCAAGTGTTACATATTTGATTTCAACAGTGTTATGATACTTGATTTCATTGTTTAGGAATCTGAGTAACTTGCCCATCTATCTAGAAACACAAATGTAATTTCTAATGCTTTTGTATTTACTTAGCATATCTAGTTTTACATATAAATTTCTGTAAGATTAGCAGCCACAACCAATGATCTTGGGCTCACAATACTTTTAGAGAAGGAAAGGTGGAATTTGGGGAATCCCTTTAGTTTCTTTGTTATTAAGAAGTCTTCTGTGGTCTATGAGAGGTCATCTCCATTCCCTTCCATCTTACTTTCCAGAAATGTAGCTGCAGGGGAAGAAAGCAGAATACAAAACTGAGGTTGGAAACAGAAATTCTCTTAACATTTGAAGAGACTGAGGCAACACAACTGAAAATTTAAAAACTACCCTCAATGAGGGTACTTGGGTGGCTCAGTCAGTTGATCATTCAATTCTTGATTTCGGTTCAGGTCATGATCTCAGGGTTGTGAGACTGAGGCCCACACCAGCCACCACACTCAGTGCAGAGCCTGCTTGACATTCTCCCACACTCCCTTTCCCTCTGCCCCTTCCCCCATTCACTCTCTCTCTTTCTCTCAAAAATTAATAAATATGTAAAATCTCTTTAAAAAACTCTACCTTCAACATATATTGGGGGAATTATAGAAAATCTTAAATAATGATGATGGCACATTAAGAAAAGGCATCATTAGCATCAGGAAGTGTTATTAACAGAATTAATTAGGTATAAACTGAATGTAGGTATGTAAAATAAGGAAAGAAAAAAAAATCCAAACAGCATATATTAATGAGATTTCCATTTCAGGAATGACCCCTTCGTGACGTGAATGATTTTGAAACGAATACCCAGATAGCACAGTGGTTTTCAAACATCTTTTTATCATAACATATAAAGATACAGCATTGTGAAATACATTCCACAACACAATACACATGTACACACACAGACACATACATGTAGTTAGTTCATTAAGACCACAGCTACCTTATGTTTTGCAGTGCACTCTATTTTGCCTATTTTATTCTATTGTATTCATTTCTATCTCCTCCTACTTTATCCATTAAAGAATGCAGGTCACGGTCAACTTAATTGATTTTACTACCTTCTAATGGGTCACAATTTGAAAAGTTGAATGAATCTGCAGCTCAACCTCCAAAAGATGATTTAATTACAAAAATCACGATACCACTGAGAAAGGAGGGAAGAGAAGGAAAAGAGTTTTGTGTCACCTTACCCATCATATAGGGAGTAGTCATGCAATGAGGATCTTTATTTTAGGGTGAGAAAAGTGATGACTGTTTCTATGCTATATAAACAATATTAAATGTTGTTTAGAGAACAGTTTTCAGTGAGCTATGTGAGTCACTGATATTCTACTCTATTCCAAGTGTCACTACAGAATGCTGAGAATTACAGGAATGTTGCCAGACCATGCATGTGAGAGCCACTGGACACTTTGATACTAAAAGTAGGGAAGCTGCCTTGAAGAGAAAGTGGATCAACTCAGGGCTAAATTGTAAGATGACATGAGCCTAAGGCTCAAGGTCTTGTAAGGGATTCCCCTTGTCTGACGGATGCACCACAAGTTGAACAAGTTAGCATTGATCACAAGGGTAGAGTGGAAGAATGACATTGACATGAAATCAAAGTCTTTACCCTGTCAAGTTCCATTGGTCACTTGTTCAGTGGTTGTTGAGCAAGTGCCATTCATTCAACACTGCTAAATGCTGAGCACCCAAAGACAAGAAAACACAGTTTGACCTCAAGGATCCTACAAGGAAGATAAGCCAAATATTTATCCTCTCTGCTACTGTCCTTCCCAAATCCATCCACTCCCTTCCCTTGTCTGTCCTGCTGACTTCACCTAGAGGTTGACCTTAGGTCCTGAGTCATCTTGTCTTTTGGCTTTTAGTTGGGCTTGGCCAAACCAAGTCACCAGTAGGAAATTAGAAGGTGAGAGGTGAGAAAGATTGGGGCTTTTTCTTCCTTCTCCCTCATGATCTGGAGTGTGCTTTCTGGAGATGTTGTTCCTCCTGTAACTACAGTTTTTGTACGATAAACCCTTCTCCATTTCCTGAGCTCTCCATGCTCAATGCTCTTATAATGTTCTTCGCTTTCTTTGCTGTTTTGTTCATTTGAGTGCTAGTGATACCTCACTTTTACTAATCTCTGGCTCCTTAACATCCTTTTCTGGGTTCATTAACCTTTCTCACATCTTCATAAATACACTGTTAGGTCTCTTGGATAATTTGGGTACTATTCTCTGTCTGCCAAGACTCTGACTATTGTAGGAAAAGCCATATATAGTATAGTATCAAAAGGAAGGTGCATCAAGAGAGGGGTATTCTTTTTTTTTTTTTTAAGATTTTATTTATTTATTTGACAGAGAGAGATCACAAGTAGGCAGAGAGGCAGACAGAGAGAGGGGGGGGAAGCAGGCTCCCTGCAGAGCAGAGAGCCCGATGTGGGGCTCGATCCCAGGACCCTGGGATCATGACCTGAGCCGAAGGCAGAGGCTTTAACTCACTGAGCCACCCAGGTGCCCCAAGAGAGGGGTATTCTGTAGTGACCTTTTAGAAAAAAAATTTTTTTGTACATGCAATGATGGGGCTGGGCTGTTGAGAAAATGTATTTGAGGCAGGGCATTAATAATTTAACACTGGATCAAGAGTATGTTAGATGAAGATTTAGAAAAGTTCACCCTGGTATGTTATATTCATTCAGATTTTTAACATTGTGTCTTTTCCTTTTTGTATCTTGGGTGAGCTATCTTTTAGTTCAACAAAAACGTTTCCACTTGGAAATGTCCAAGAGGTCATCTCATATTATTTACTTGTGAAGAATAATGATGCGCTTAAGGGCATGATGTGCTTGTAGGCTGAACACGGAAGTTATGCCTTTGGGGAATATTTTAGTCTTAATATAATGTTCACTTTCTCAGAGTATAATATCCTTAAGGCTCATCCTCACTTCATTAAAGGCTGAAAAATGGGGACTTCTGCTAATGTATGTAGCTGGCAGAATTTTCTCTATGTTGTTCTCTCTATTTTGTATTTTTTTTTTTTTTGGCTGCTACGACCTTTTTACCTTGATCCATTTGACAAGTAGGCTAATTTAGCATGAAACTGTAGCAAGCAAGATAGAGCTAGTTTCTTGCAAATCTGAGGAAGACATGGACGCATTGAAGGAAGCTAAATAAACATGAATCTTTGACCTTCTCCTTTAACTAGTGCTCCAGTCCAGTGAGCTCATTATACGGAAATCTGTTAGCATCCTTCACATGTTGGCAGCTGACTGGTACCGAGCACATGCTGCCAGCCCAACAGGGGATCAGGAGAAACCCAGCTCGTGCATGACCCATCACTGCTAAATAGCAAATTCCTATAGTGACTTGCATTACGTAAAACTGCCTGATGCACATTAAAGAGACCTTTTGAACCCCACACACATTATTTTTTTTCTCTTTCTTTACATTTTCTGACCTCTGTGGCAAGATTGCCTTAAAGTCTTATCATATGTGCTCATACTCTAGGCAGCTAATGAATATGGATGTTGTTTGTGCTAATTTTTGCAGCCATAAAAGGCTGGATTTGGAAGCAATGCCAGTTTTTTAGCCTCAGGGAAACTTTCAGTAAATAATTTCACTTTTACCCTGTTGAGTTCAAAGGGGACATTAGAGCCCGGAGAAATGAGCCATGTTGTGCCCCTTTCTTTCCCAATTCCCCAAAAAGGAAATGAAAGCAAGCAAGCAAGCAAGCTTGTTAAACAGCAGAATCCCTTTTCTCCTTTTGGTGATTAAACAAAGAAAAATGTTTGCAGGTGAAAACAGCTGCCATTATGGTTTAGGTAGTGGTTTTGTATTTGTAGTCAAACACTGGTTGTTTTCTGCCATGCACTCCTGACACGTGAGTTAGCTAGGTGAACAAAGACTAATGCACACTTTAAAATAAACCCAATCTGCACTCTATAGCAATTTCACAGAACCCAAAATTATACAAGTATATAGTCTTTTGAAAAAAGGCTCAAGTGACAAGGTGGAAAGACCACTGGGTTACAATCTTGATTCCACTGTTCACTCCTTGGCTTTGAACCATTCCCTTTAACTCACTTCAAGAGATGCAGTTAGATTACATGATTTTTCAGTTTAAATATTCTGATTCTGATGTTGAGACCAGCTTTCTAAGGGTGGGACTAATCCTGGTTATTAGCAAATGAACATGGTTAATGGTGAAATTTACTGATGAATCTCATTCTGTTATCCCAGGTTAGACTTTAGCCACTTTGGGAATAAATGTTTTGAATCAATCTGTTGTATGTGACTGGGCTGGGAGAAAGCCAATCTAAACTTGTGAAAGGCCTCAGGTAAGCAGTATTTAAAAAGAAATGAAATGTTACCACTGTTGCTTTTCTCACAACAACATAAACTAGATTTAAAGTTGTTGCCAGAGTATTTTACCAAGTAGATGACTATTGATCCGCTCTTCATTTCAATAAATCCAGCTCATATGCAATGCACATGGCATTTGTGTGAAAATGAATAAACCTCAAATACTTGTGATTTTACAAATTCAGAATGATTTTGAGAATGACTGTGAGAAGGTGAGATTGAGTGTCTAGACTAGGAATTGAAACATGTCAATATAACTTGACAAAGTCTGAAAAAGGAAACATTCACCAAGGTCACCAGATATTTATTCATAACAATACTCTTTTCTATGTAAGGCATAGCTCAGATGCCTAATACTTTGTAATTCTACTCTTCTTTTGAACTCATGAATTTGACTGATAC
This sequence comes from Enhydra lutris kenyoni, assembly GCF_002288905.1. NCBI lineage: Eukaryota > Metazoa > Chordata > Mammalia > Carnivora > Mustelidae > Enhydra > Enhydra lutris. The sequence continues at coordinate 12,547,241 of NW_019154104.1, read as the reverse complement.
AAGCCAAGAGTTATATGCCATCTCATGGGCTGTTGCATACTTTCTTGAGTAGGATAAAGAAGGGTGTGGGAATTTGCTGTTGTTCTCTATATGAAACTTCCATAAGTCAACCATGAGCATGATGAAAGAGTGTCTGATCCACAGTTTATTGACTTGGGCTTCATAATAACCCAATCACTGATAATTTATTTAAGAGTATTTAAAATTAAGATTTAGTGGGAGCTGTGACTATTACTATATAGGAGTAGATGTGATATTAACCAAGTTTTGAGTTAAGTAGATTAAGTTGAGGTGATTTATATATTTTAGGAGTCTCAATGACTGTGAAAAGGTGAGATTGAGTGTCTAGACTAGGAATTGAAACATGTCAATATAACTTGACAAAGTCTGAAAAAGGAAACATTCACCAAGGTCAAGGGGTCTTTTATTGTAGAGAATACAGTGAATTGATTCCATAAAGTTGATTAAATTGGGTGAACCATCCAACTGTAAAAGTGAAGGAAAGCATAAATACAGTTACTCAAGCTAGATTAGGTGTTAGGTTTCCAAAACTCATATGGCATATAACTAAGTTCTGGACCATAATATATGACAATACATATACTATTGACAGACCTGGTTTATGATCTTCCACATGCAGTTGTCCTTATTTGTTCTCATGATGGCTGATTGAACTAGAGATAAGGTATAGGGAAACATTAGAAGACATGTGTTGAAGATGGCAAAGCTTCCATCAACCTGTATCTTTGGATGGTAGCATCAAGTCTTCCTGGACAATCTGCTCATTTGTCCCATACTGTTACATGGACAATAAGTTATGTTAGTCACTGTACAGTACGTCATTAGTTTTTGATGTAGTATTCCATGATCAATTGTTTGCATATAACACACAGTGCTCCATGCAATCCATGCCTCCTTAATACCTATTGCCAGGCTCACCCATCCCCCATTCCCCTCCCTTCTAAAACCCTCAGTTTGTTTCCCAGAGTCCATAGTCCCTCATGGTTCATCTCCCTGTCCTGTTCTCCCTCCTTCATTTTTCCCTTCCTTCTCCTAACATTCTCCATGCTATTCCTTATGTTCCACAAATAAGTGAAACCATATAGTAATCGACCTTCTCTGCTTGACTTATTTCACTTAGCATAATCTCCTCCAATCCCATTCATATTGATGCAAAAGTTGGGTATTTATCCCTTCTGTTGACTGAGTAATATTCCATTGTGTATATGGACCACATCTTCTTTATCCATTTGTCTGTTGAAGGGCCTCTTGGCTCTTGCCACAGTTTAGTTATTGTGGCCATTGCAGCTATGAACATTGGAGTGCATGTGGCCCTTTTTTTCACTACACCTGTATCTTTGGGGTAAATACCTAGTAGTGCAATTGCTGGGTCATAGGGTAGCTCTATTTTTATTTTATTTTATTTTATTTTATTTTATTTTATTTCTTTTCAGTGTTCCAAAATTCATTGTTTATGCACCACACCCAGTGCTCCATGCAATACATGTCCTCCATATTACCCACCACCAGGTTCACCCAATCCCCCATTCCCCTCCCCTCCAAAACCCTCAGTTTGTTTCTCAGAGTCCACCTCCACACTGTTTTCCAAAGTGGCTGTACCAACTTGCATTCCCACCAAAAGTGTAAGAGGGTTCCCCTTTCTTCACATCCTCTCCAACATTTGTTATTTCTTGCCTTGTCAATTTTTGCTATTCTAACTGGTGTAAGGTGATATTTCAATGTGGTTTTGATTTGAATTTCCCTGATGGCTAATGACAATGAACATTTTTTCATGTGTCTATTAGCCACTTGTATGTCTTCTTTTTAGAACTGCCTGTTCATGTCTTCTGCACATTTTTTGACTTGATTATTTTTTTGGGTGTTGAGTTTGAGAACTTCCTTATAGATTTTTGATATCAGCCCTTTGCCTGTAGTGTGATTTACAAATATCTTCTCCCATTCTGTGGGGTGCCTCTTTGTTTCTTGTTGACTGTTTCTTTTGCTATGCAGAAGCTTTTTATCTTGATGAAGTCCCGAAAGTTCATTTTTGCTTTTGTTTCCCTTGCCTTTGGAGATGTGTCTTGAAAGAAATTGCTGTGGCCAATGTCGAAAAGGTACTGCCTACGTTCTCCTCTAGGTTTTTGATGGATTCCTGTCTCATATTGAGATCTTTTATCCTTTCTGAATTTATCTTTGTGTATGATGTAAAGGAATGGTTGAGTTTCATTCTTCTATATATAGCTTTCCAATTTTTCCAGCACCATTTATTGAAGAGGCTGTCTTTTTTCCATTGGATATTTTTTCCCACTTTGTCAAAGAGTATTTGACCACAGAGTTGAGGGTCCATATCTGGACTCTATTCTGTTCCATTGGTCTTTGTGTTTGTTTTGGTGCCAGTACCATGCTGTCTTGGTAATCACAGCTTTGAAATACAGCTTGAAATCAGGCAACATGATGCTATAGCTTTGTTTTCCTTTTTTCAACATTTCCTTGGTGATTTGTCTTTTCTGATTCCATATAAATTTTAGGATTATTTGTCCCAGCATTTTGAAAAATGCTGTTGGTATTTTGATTGGTATGGCATTGAAAGTATAGATTTCTTTGGGAAGCATAGACATTTTAATAATGTTTATTCTTCCAATCCATAAGCATGGAATGTTTTTCCATTTTTTCTGTCTTCTTCATTTCTTTCATGAGTGTTCTGTAGTTCCTAGAGTATAGATCTTTTACCTTAGGTTTATTCCAAGGTATATCTTATGGTTTTTGGTGCTACTATAAATGGAATCGATTCTCTAATTTATCTTTTTACAGTTAAATTGTTTGTATATAAGAAAGCAAGTGATTTCTGTGCATTGATTTTGTATCATGCCACATTACTGAATTGCTGTATGAGATCTAGTAATTTGGGGGTGGAGTCTTTTGGGTTTTCCACATAAAGTATTATGTCATCTGTGAAGAGAAAGAGTTTGAATTCTTCTTTGCCAATGTGAATACCTTTTATTTCCTTTTGTTTCTGATTGCTATTGCTAGGACTTCTAGTACTATGTTGAATAATAGTGGTGAGAAGGGGCATCCTTGTCGTGTTCCTGATATCAAGGGAAAGGCTCTCAGCTTTTCCCCATTAAGAATGATATTCACTGTGGGTTTTCCATAGATGGATTTTATGAAATTGAGGAATGTACCCTCTATCCCTATACTTTGAAGAATTTTAATCAGGAAAAGATGCTGTATTTTGTCAAATGTTTTTTCTGCATCAGTTGAGAACACCTTATCTTATTTATGTGTTCTATCACATTGTTTGATTTGCAAATGTTGAAACAACCTTGCATCCCAAGAATAAATTCTACCTGGTCATGGTGGATAATATTTTTAATGTACTGTTGGATCCTATTAGCTAGGATCTTATTGAGAATTTTGGCATTCATATTCATCAGGGATATTGGTCTGAAATTCTCCTTTCTCATGGGGTCCTTGCCTGGTTTTGGGATCAAGGTAGTGCTGGCTTCGTAGAATCTGGAAGTTTTCCTTCTGTTTCTATTTTTTGAAAGAGCTTCAGGAGAATAGGTATTATTTCTTCTTTGAAAGTTTGGTATTTTTCCCAGGGAATCCATCAGGCCCTGGATTCTTGTTTTTTTGTTTTGTTTTGTTTTGTTTTGTTTTTTTGGGGGGGGGCGATTTTTGGTCACTGCTTCAATCTTATTACTGGTTTTGGTCTATTCAGGTTGTCGATTTCTTCCTGTTTCAGTCTTGGTAGTTTATATTTTCCAGGAATGCATCCATTTCTTCCAGGTGGCTTAATTTATTGGCGTATAGCTGTTGATAATTTCTGATAATTGTTTTTATTTCTTTGGTGTTAGTCATGATCTCTCCCCTTTTATTCATAATTTTATTAATTTGGGTCTGTACAGTGGTTTATTGATCCTACTAATTCTCTCAAAGAATCAGCTTCTAGTTTCATTGATGTGTTCTACTGTATTTCTGGTTTCTAATTCACTGATCTCTGCTCTAATCTTAATTATTTCCCTTCTCATATGTGGGTTAGGTTTAATTTGTTGTTGATTCTACAGATCTTTAAGGTGTAAAACTAGTTTATGTATTTGGGATTTTTCTAATTTTTTGAGTAAGGTTTGGATGGCTATGTATTTTCCCCTTAGGACCACCTTTGCCATATGCCATAGGTTTTGGACCAGTGTGTCTTTATTCTCACTGGTTTCCATGAATCTTTTAAATTCTTTGATTTCCTGGTTGACCCAAACATTCTTTACAGGATGGTCTTTAGCTCTAAGTGTTTGAATTCCTTCCAAACTTTTTCTTGTGGTTGAGTCCCAGTTTCAAAGCATTGTGGTCTGAGAATATTCAGGGAATAATCTCAATCTTTTGGTATTGGTTGAGACCCGATTTGTGACCCAGTATGTGGTCTATTCTGGAGAAAGTTCCATGTGCGTCTGAGAACAGAATGAGTATTCTGTTCAAAAACAGAGTGACCATTCTGTTTTAGGGTGGAATATTCTGTATATATCTATGAGTTCCATCTCATCCAGTGTGTCATTCAAAGCTCTTCTTTGTTGATTTTCTTCTTAGATTATCTATCTGTTGCTGAGAATGGAGTGTTGAGGTCTCTTACTATTAACATATTATTATCAATATATCTATTTTGGTTAACAGTTGGCTTATGTAGTTGGTTGCTTCCCTGTTGGGGTCATAGATATTTACAATTGTTAGATATTCTTGTTGGACAGACCCTTTAAGAATGATATAGTGTCCTTATGTATCTCTAACGACAGTCTTTAGCTTAAAATCTAATTTGTCTGATATGAGAATTGCTACCCCAGCTTTCTTTTGAGGTCCATTGGCATGAAAGTTGCTTCTCCATCCCTTCACTTTCAGTCTGGATGTATCCTTAGGTCCCAAAATGGGTCTCTTATAGACAACATATGGATGGGTCCAGTCATTTTATCCAATCTGCAACCCTGTGCCATTTTATTGGAGCATTTAGGCCATTCACCTTGAGAGTGATTATTGAAAGATAAGATTTTATTGTCACCATGTTGCTTGCAAAGTTCTTGTTTCTATATATTGTCTTGTATATTTCTTTTCTATATCACTCTTGGGGTCTTTCTCCTTTTATAGAATTCCCCCCCTCCAATATTTCTCACAGGGCTGGCTTAGTGGTCACATATTCTTTTAGTCTCTGCCAGTCCTGGAAGCTCTTTATCACTCCGTCCTTTCTGAATGACAGCCTTGCCAGATAAAGAATTCTTGGCTTCATGGTCTTCTTATTTAGTACACTGAATATGTCTTGCCAGACTTTCCTGGCTTGCCAGGTCCCTATGGATAGATTTGACCTTATTCTGATGTTCCTTCCTCTGTACATAAGGAATTTCTTCTCCCTAATTGCCCTTAAAATGGTTTTCTTATTTCTAAGATTTGCAAGTTTTACTATTAACATGCCAGGGCATTTGTCTGGTCTCCTTGATCTTGGGAGGAGTCCTCTCTGCCTATAGGATAGGGATGCTTGTTTCATTCCCCCAGATTAAGGAAGTTCTTGGCTACAATTTGCTCAAATATATCTTCTAGTCCTCTCTCCCTCTCTCCACCCCCTCAGGGTTCCCAATAATTCTGACATTGGAAAGTTTCATAGCATCATTTATTTCTCTAATTCTGTTTTCATGGATTTTAAGCTTTTGTTCCAGGCCTCCTCCTGTTCCTTCTTTTCTATCAGTTTGTCTTTTAGATCACTAATTCATTCTTCTGCCTTGTTTACCCTAGTTGTTAGAGTATCTGGATTAGATTGGATCTCATTGATAACATTTTCCAGTTCTGCCAGATCAGCTCTCATATCTGCCCTTAGGGAATCCATGTTGCCATTAATAGTTTTCTCCAGCCTGACTATAGTCTTCATACCTACTACCCTGAAGCCTATTTCTGACATCTTGCTTATATCCATATCTATTAGATCTGTGGGAGAGGCCTCTGTCTCTGGGTCTTTTTTTGTTGAGAATTCCTCTTCCTAGTCATTCTGTTGAGTTGTGGTTGAGGGGATGTACAGCCAAAACTATCAACCACAATTCAGGCAAGGTGCACCCTGGGAAGATTGAGAGCAATTGGAAATCACCACCAAAACAAACAAACAAACAAGCAAACAAACTAAAAAACCCCCCAAAACAAAGCAAAAGCAAAAAACCCAGCCAAAATGAAACCTAAGAGTAAGATTTATAAAGTACAAACACAAACAAACAAAAAGACTGACCCAAAAAACCCACAAAAACAAACAAAAAGGAACCCAAAATAAAAAGAGGGGCTTATGGGAAGGTGGCTATAATTCCTTGATGTGGGCGAGGAAGGGTATTTCAGTTCTTCCTGGAAAAAAACAAAAAAGAATCCTAAATAAAAAGGGGGGGGTGCGTATGGGAAGGTGGCTATAATCCCTTGATATGGGTGAGGAAAGGTATTTCAGTTCTTCCTGGGTGTATTTTGTTCTTTTCGTTAGAGAACTCTACTTCCCAGAGATACAGGGAAATTAAGGTAGTTTTGAATTACACTGAAGGTTGTATCTATATCTATCTATCTATCTATATAAAGTACATGTGTGAAAGATTTGGGTTAAAAATTTACTATGAAATATGTTATATTAAACATCTAGTTGAAATGATAACTAGGTAAACCAAAAAACAGAAGAAAAATGAGAAAGAATTTAAAAGAGAGAGAGAAAGAGAGAGAAAAGTTGTATCTAAGAAATACATAGGCCCTGCAGCAACACCAGGAGCTTAATATACTGTTTTCCCCTGGTGCTGGGCTTTTACAGTTTTATGAGGACCTGGGGTTGTTGTCCTCTTGTTCTTTCAGCTTGTCTTCTGGGGGAAGGGACTGCCACGTTGTTTTTTGGTCAATCTTGCTTGGGCGGAGTTGTCCTGTCCCCTATCCAGGGGCTGGGCTCCATGGAAACCAGTTTTTTGGTTTTTGTTCTCTGGAGGCTTTTGATCTCTGGCAGCTTTTTGAGCCTTTTTGGAGGGTCGGAGCAAAGTAAACTGTCTGCACCCAGACCTCCACCTTAGAGAGAAGCCACAGTCTGCTCTTCTCTGAATCCTCGAACACACAGGTCTCCCCCTCTGTAAGTTCCACTGAAAAACACTGCCTCCCAAAGGTGGTGTGTTCCCCTAGCAATGCTCTCAGCTCTGTACCCTGGACTCCTCTTGTCTCTGTACCCCTGTGCCATCAAAACCACAGGCGATCCCAGTTGGGGCAAGCCCCCTCCCTGTGGTTGCCATTCCTGTGCCTGTGGACACAAGTCCAAGCCAGGTCCTTTCAGGAGTGGCCATTGGCAGAGGCAGCGGCCACTGCCAGCCCCAGGACCACAGGCTCAAGTTTGCTCTGGGTCCTCTCAGAAGCTGCTGGCTGCTGTGGCTGGTCCCAGGACCGCAGGCTCAGGTCCATGCCTGTGGACACCCAGTCTCAGCATTTGCCCCTTAAGCCCCTGTGTTCTGTTTGAGCATTGTTAATAGTCCCTTCCCATCCCACTGCCACTCGTCTCCAAGCTATTGTTGGTCCTTAGGCTCAGGGCGCTATTACTTTCCAATGGCCCCTTCTGTTTATTCTCAGATATCTGTTGTGCAATCACAACTCCCTATTTTGTACCTCTTGACTGATGATCCTCTGCCCCCATAGAGATCCAGAGGTGTACAATCTTACACCTCAGACTGATTTTGTGGATTTTTCAGAGCAGCTTGGTAGATTTCTAGATAAATTCAGGAGACTGGTTGAAAGGGGGTCCCCCACTCTTCCACCATACTGGGCAAATCCCATCCCATTTTTATCATTGAAAGATATAGGACTGGGGCACCCAAATTGCAGGGAATTGGGTTACTAGACAGGATATCCAGCCACTGGTGGTAGAGTTGGGAGAACTATAAGCTTAAGGCCCAGTTTCTAGAGCTATAAATAAAAAATCTCTAATATATTATCCTTATTGGGTAATCTGTAATCTATTACCCAGTAAGCAGTATAGATTATGAGTAGGTTTTTTGTTAATTGGAGGTTGCAAGGGAGAACTATCCATAAAAGTGAATGAATATCCTGAGGGCTATTAGTAAGGATACAGATGGCATTAAGGGAGTTTGGAATCTCAGAAATGGCAGCAGGTCTCATAATGTCATGTGTTAGAAATTGGTTCTGAATCCAAGGTAGGTGAGCACAAGTCTCTCTTTAGATGTGAAACTTTTTCTTCTCTTGTCTCTTCACTTCTCTTCTCTTCTCTTCTCTTCTCTCTCTTCTCTTCTCTTCTCTTCTCTTCTCTTCTCTTATCTTCCCTTCCCTTCCCTTCCCTTCTCTTCCCTTCCCTTCCCTTCCCTTCTCTTCTTCTCTTTTTCTTTTCTTTGGCTCTATAAAGCTATGATCCATCATTATATCATTTCTTTATTCTCCATTTGTCTGTATGGCTTCAGTCTAATTCTTTTCCTTCTACTATGTAATTCTTTTGCCTATGACAAAACAAAAGAGAATTTGGTTCATCTACTTATTTACGATCACACATTCTAAGAATCTTTTCATATAACTTATTCTTTTCATCTTTTCATATAAGTTATTGTGCTGTTGAAATATTGATTGTACTTAACTTTGGTACCAGCTATGGTGGTGCAAGTATCTGAAGCTTTGGAGAGGAGGGGATAATATTATATAAAACAGAACTTGCCCTCCAGGTCTTACAGAAGTACCTACAGAGACTTCTCTCAATAGAAACTACCAATGGGACAGCTTCCTAAAGATGAGAAGATAATGTGGTTGTGGTTGGTATTATAATTTTCTACTATAGCCATTAATTTGCTTATAAACCAGCTGTCTAGGGGGGAAAAGAGTTTTGATTTATTGTCCTTTTCAATTTCCCTTGTGTAAATACTCTGACCGTAGCCAATTCTAGCTACCTATGATTTTAAAACTGTCTTAAAAGGGGGCGCCCGGGTGGCTCAGTTGGTTAAGCGGCTGCCTTCGGCTCAGGTCATGATTCCAGGGTCCTGGGATCGAGCCCCGCATTGGGCTCCCTGCTCAGCAGAGACCCTGCTTCTCTCTCTCCCCCTCTCCCTGCCACTCTGCTTACTTGTGCTCTCTCTCTAGCTCTCTGTCAAATAATAAAACAAATAAAAAAAATTAAAACAAAAAACAAAAAACAAAAAAAAGCTGTCTTAAAAGAATTCTTAAGTATTTAAGAACTTGCTCTTATAAGCTAGGTTTTTCTAGTGTTGATACATCACTAATAAGGGTTCTGAATCAGTAAGTTGGTTTAAATAAAAGAAGAGAAAGAAGAAAAAAGCTAAACATTTCTCATGCCAAGATTGGAAATAGTCAAACTTACTAGAAAAAGTTTAAGACTACTAGTGATCAAAGATGAGACTACTGTACCAGGAAGTTTTTATAAAATGATAAAACTAAAATATAGTTCTTGGTTTGATATGTTTGAAGAATAGAAGAGTAGAACCACACTAGTAGTTTCTTGAATAGTCATTTCTAATATTTTGCTTAGCTCACATTAAAATGCATAGCTCTGATAGTTTTGAAAAACAAAACACTTCTAAATATTAAAGAAGGTCTTAAATAAGTGAGTGGATTTGCTTAGGAAGCAGATGCTACCATTTCATATAAGCACTGATAAAAGTCTCAACCCTTTGTCCTTGGGAATTGCAACGTCTGCACCAAGATTCTTGTTACCTTTCCCATAATACCAAGTGTTCTCCAATGAAAGGATGTTGGAGGGAGCTGTAATTAGACTCGACAGGAGTTTAATGTATTGAAGACCTAACACTGATTTGATTTTATATTTGCATTGATGATCTATGCTTATACTTGATTTCCCTAACTGAGTCTGATACCTTTATTGGAATATTTGCAGAATAGAAAGGAATGGCTTACATGAAATATGACACACAGCTCAGACCAGATGGAGGCTTTCTGCACTGATGTGATATGGCGTCTGAGGAGCTGGTAAGTATTAGACTCAACCTCACCTTTAATTGAATGGGAAAATGTTGCACTCGAGATGAGCCAGTCTGACCCCACATACTTTCTTCATTCATTACAGATCTGGGGCTATGTGGTACACACAGAACCTGTTTTTTATCTCAAGCCACACATTAACACAAACTAGAAAAAAATGAATGAAGGAATCAGTGTTATGAGATGAGATTAGTGTAACAAAGATTATGATAACTATGGGAAGAAATGATAGAGCTTGCATGTGCCTGGGTGGTGCAGTTGGTTAAGATCCAACTCTTGGTTTTGGCTCAGGTTGTGATCTCAGAAGATTTCAGGGTCATGAGATCAAGCCCTGCCTTGTGCTCTGCATTCAGTGTGGAGTCCCCTTGGGATTCTCTCTCCCTCTCTCTCTGCCTCTCCTTCCCATGCTCTTTCTGTCTCTCTCTTGAATAAATAAATAAATCTTTAAAAAAATAAATGATAGAGAATGATACAGATAAGGACATTCTACTTCATATCTTTATGAATTTATTATAAGCACAAAAAATAAAAAAAAATTTCCTCAGAAATGTCCTCCTTTCTCTGTTTGGTGGTGATAGAATATCCAAGCTGAAGGAAGCCAGATCAGCACCTTTTTTTTTTTTTTTTTTTTCAAACTCCTAGTCTTTTGTTCTGGTTTGCTTGGCATCTTTCCTATCATTGTTTGAGCTTGTCGAGTTTGGGTATCTGTGACTTTCAGTTTAAGACATCTTAATACATCCTAATCAACTGCCATACTATGTTTAAAGAAGGTTATAATAGATAATTCTTGAGCTGGTTTTTAAAGAATTACAATATGTGACTGTATTGGGCTTTTGGAGAAGTTTTCTGAGAGTAAAAGGCTTGCAGAGTATCATCAGTTAAGAATGGAGAGTTGTGTAAATAGGAAAGGGTAGGGTTTTTTTTTGTTTGTTTGTTTGTTTATTTGTTTTAGGAAGGCCTTGTTTAGAGATGAGGACAGAGTACCTAATAGTTGTGGTTCCTTTGGTAATTCATAGGCTAAGTAATACTAAACTGTCCTTCTAAGATTTGTTTCTAGAAGGTTCTGTATCCTGACATGTACTAACCACAGGACCATATCTTTTAATTAATTGCTGCCTTGTGGCCAGCAATTATAGTCTCTCTAAGAACACCCTAGGAAAGTCTAACCACTATAAAAGGCTGAACCCTTCTCCAAGTTGTAGTCTGGTGCCAAAGATCATCAGATTATATGTATCCAAATCATCGGGAATATTTCTTAAAAATATAGGTTCTTCTAAAAATATAGAATTCATTTGTGCACAGAAGCAGAGAACCCACATTTTTTAACAAGAAATCCAGATGGTTCTTTAAGCATCCAGCTATAATTCTAATCAACTAATTTAGCTATCAATTCTCAGACTTGAGACAGCTTTACCCATACGAGGTCTTCCTTTATGTCTTATCTTCCTTTATGTCTTATGATGTGTTGAACTTCATCACTGTTAGATCTATACATGGGCATCCTTTCTAGGCAAAACCATACTCTAGTCATTAAGGAGGAAGAAAAAGATTCTAGTATGAAAACCCAGGGACACAAAAATCCAGCAGTAGAAAGTTCCAGTAAAGGAAATATATATATATATATATATATATATATATATATATATATATGCTCTCTTTCTCTCTCTGTGTGTGTGTGTGTGTGTGTATTTTATTATTCAGTTGAATGTGTCTGATCTTGTAAACAAACTTGATAGTTATAGTGACTTATTTTTCTAGATATTAACTACATAATGATATTGCTGGAAGAAAGTTAGAAGGTCCATGTGGAATCCAGGAAAGGAACTGAGAATAGACTTGAAATGGGTTCCAGAGAATGGAGTGATGTTATTTATTTAGAGTTTGGATGTATACATCTGAAAGCTCTGTGTTAACAACTTTTTTAAATATTAAAGAAGAATTTGTGCATTTCAATGTGAATACCTTTTTAAAAGATCTTTTAAAAGCATTTCTAAAGAATGAACTTTATCTGAATTCCCATAGAGTTTACTATCAGGTCTCAAATGCTCTCACATAGTGGATTTTTTGCTTCATGACATATTTAAGTGCTTCAAAAGATCTTGTAGGTTCAATGCAAGACCATGTATGGATATTAATATACAGAAGACATTTTATTATCTCATGTTACAGGTTTCAATTACAGGTACAAACTCATTGGAGCTGCCATGCTGCTTTTACTTGTGGAAAAAAAGAAATCATAGTCTGAGGCAGGACTCAAACCCTTTGCCTGTGCATTTTTCCTTGTACCTCAGATGGGGTGACAGCCTTTTCTTAACCAAATGGAACACAGAAAACTTTTGTGTATTTAATGTTTCATATTCACAGGTATTACTGAGACTGGGCATCTGGTACTTTGTGAGGGAAACAAAGCAGTTATTATGGTTCCAGCAGTATGGAAGATACTACTTTGGATTAAGTGTTTATTTCCCAGAATATAAAGGATGTTGGCAAAGGTACTACTGGAGACAGCACAAACAATTTATTAAAGGGACTCTCAAGACCTTCTCATCTGTCCATGTATATTTTTTATATTATTACAGGTCAGCAGCAGGAGATAGAGTCCACAGTGAAAGTAAAGGGTCTGGCAGCACTGAGCTAAAATTCTTATTCCCTTTTATAGGATATGTGACATTTGGTCAATTACTGAATCCCTCTTGATCTCTGATCCCTCTTTTATAAAATAAGTACAATTACATAGAAAATTGAAAATAAAATGAATTGAAGTATGAGAGAGAAAGTAATTCTTGGGTGAGTATCTTTTGAGATGATGGATTACACTGATAAATTTTAGAATTTGAAACAAACTGGCATCCTGGGATAAACATCTCTTTATCCTGATGCATTCTCTTTTGTATATATTGCTGAATTTGATTGGCTAATATTTTGTTAAGGATTTTCATATCTATACTCATAAAGTATATCATTCTGTAGTTTTCATAGGATGTCCTTGTATGACTTGGCTATCAATGTAATGTATGTAATATTATAACATTATTATATATATTGTTATTATATTATATTATATTATTATATTATATTGTTATTATATTATATATTATATTATCTCCATAACATTCAGAAATATTTCTTCCTTATTTTTGTGAAAGTTTGATCAATATTGGCATAATTTCTTCTCTAAATGACAGAATTCACTAGTGAAGCTATCTGAACCTATATTTTTTAGGGAGGATTTTAAATCACTAATTTTATTTATTTAATTAATATAGTAATATTCAATTGTCTATTTTTGTTGAGTTAATATTTCTAACTTTTTTCCTTCAAAGATTTTGTTGTTTTCATATAAAGTAAAGGATTTTTTGGCCTGAAGTATTTGTAATATTCCCTTCTCTTCTTAATACCCGTAGGCTGTGTATTGATGTCCCCTTTTAAGTTCCTAATATTGGTAATGGATATTTCACTCATTTCTTCTTCCTCTGGGTAAACATTTAGCTAAATAAATATTGATTCTAGCTAAAGATTTTCAGTTTGAGGGATCCTATGAAAGAAGTAGCTTCTGTTGTAAATGACTGTTCTTTTTTTTCTAATTTTTCCCCTCTATACATCAAATTGGATAATTTGTTTTGATATATCTTCAAGTTCAGACATAATTTTTTTTCTGTCATCTCAGTCCTGTTGTTGAACTGATCTAGTGAATTTTTACCTTTCATTATTATATTTTCAGTTTTAGAATTCCTACTTGTTTTTAAAGAAATTCTCTTATTTTCTCTTGAAATATCTATGTGCCCACTTATTATTAGCACATTTTCCTTTAATTCCTTGGACAAATTTTCCTTTAAATTTGGAGCATACTTAATTTATAATAATTTCTCTGAAGTTTTTGTCTATTGTATCCAGAATGTGGACTCCTTTTTTCCCCTTTTGCTTATAAGTCATGTTTATCGGTTTATTTGCATGTCCAGTAATTTTTGCTTGAAAGCCAGACACTAGATAATTCATTGCAGTGACTCTTAATTCTGTTTGTTCTGGGAGTTGCTGGTTTTGTTTGTTTCTTTTAGTAAGTAATTAACTTTCTTGGTCCTCAAATGTAAAGTCTATCTTTTCTGTGGTGTGTATCCACTGAAATCTCTGCTCATTCTCTTTAACCTTGGGCCCTAGGGGTCTACTTTTTGCCTGTGTAGTTCACAGGTCAGCCAATGATTTAGACAGAGGCTATTCTCAGACAACAAAAGTCAATAAATCTTTTTTTAAGCCAATAAAATCTTCTATCTGCTGCTCCTTGAGCTGTGGACTGACGAATGCATTCAAGATGCAGCAATTTTTCAAATTTCTTCAAGGCTCTAATTTTCACTGGGCTCTCTTTGTCCTGTTTGCATTCATAGTTTAGAAGTCATTCAGGGATGTATGCAGAACTTATCTCGGCCTTTCTATGATGAATACTTTGATTCCAAACTCTTCTGCTTTGGTTTCTAGTTGTTGTTCTTTGCCCCTTGAAACAAACTTTCACTCCTGGCAAGTGATGCTGTGATGTTCATCCTCTGAGTTGGAATTGAGAACAATCCATTATGGAGAGACTAAAAATTCAACTTTCTTAATCAATGAAACAGCAGTTATTGATGAATAAGCACTTTGATGAATGAACACTTCTCAAGTTGTTGTCTATCTTTGGTCATTTCCAGTTCTTGAAGTGATTATTTTGAGCAATTTCAATCCATTTTAAACTTGTTTTCTGCTTAAGAGAATTGCCTGGCTCCTTCATGATTCCACTGCCAGAAGTAGAGCTCTGATTTTTAGGATTTAATTTTATACCATTTTTAAGGTAACTAGTTAGAGCCAGGCATAGCAGGGACTCATAAATGTTAACTCCTTTAATCCTGTTATAAAGCACTGAATATGGCTATATGGTTTAAAAAGAAAAGGACAACTTTAAGATAAGAAATAGAAGTATAACATTGCTATTTTGGAGACAAATAATGGCAAGCTGTCTTCAAAAAACACTTGGAATTTTGAATAAGAAAACTGAAAACAGTTAATTAAATATTTTCAAAATGATTACCACACTTGGGGATGGCTCAAAGTTATATGACAAGACATCAGTGACAAAAATTCTAGAGAACCTCTCTATCATTTCATATATCCTATTCTTTCACCAACTTTATGTAATTTATGAAGTGGAGCTTAGTCAACTTTTTTTGAACATTATGTCTTATTCCTGAGAATGAAGTTGTTCTAAATTTCAGTGAATCTTCATTTGTCTAAGCAAGCTTTAAGAGACTTTCTTCCTGAAGGCTCTGAGTGTCTGAAACGCTATCTATTTAGTATTACACAATACTTATTATTCAGTGAGACAGCAAGCAAATTAAAGTTGAGGGGCCCTTAGGAACAAATTGCCAGTACAAAGAAACTTAAGATATGACAAAAATGTCAATCAAAGAACTATAATTTGGAGATATGAATTAATAGGAGTCATTAAAAATATAAATAGGGCGCCTGGGTGGCTCAGGCAGTTAAGCATCTGCCTTCAGTTCAGTTCATGATCTCAGGGTCTTGGGATTGAGCCTGTGTTAGACTTCCTGCTTAGTGGGGAGTCTGCTACTCTCTCTACCACTGCCCCCCATCCCCTACTCATGTTCCCTCTCTCTCAAATAAAAAATATATAGAGAGTGAGAGAAGAAGAAAGCTCATATTATGCTCATATTATTGCCTGGAGACTCTGCTGAAAGAAACTCTGCTTATAAAATTTAGAAATTTACACAGGGTGAAAAGTATTTTTCTTCAGAATCATCTGCTCTTAACAACTATTTTAGTGGGAGAGAGTAAAATTAACATACAAGATGACCTATATAAAAGTTAAATTTTGGGGGCACCTGGGTGGCTCAGTGGGTTAAGGCCTCTGCCTTCAGCTCAGGTCATGATCCCAGGGTCCTGGGATCGAGCCCCGCATCAGGATCTCTGTTCAGCAGGGAGCCTGCTTCCTCCTCTCTCTCTCTCTGCCTGCTTCTCTGCCTACTTGTGATCTCCATCTGTCAAATAAATAAATAAAATCGTAAAAAAAAAAAGAAAAAAATAGTTAAATTTTAGAGTAACGTAAATACTGGCTGAAAGTCATATAGGGTGACCAAACTTTACACTTTGCCACTTATTTTTTCAGTTGGACTTTACTTGCATCACTCTTGATATATTACTATTTAGCATTTAAAAGCTTTTTTTTTAAACTTTTTTACATACCTAGTCATATGAATAACTAATCAAATTTTTTAGAAATATCTCCCTAAGTCAACTTTGAAATCAAACAGAAAGTGGAGAGAGAGAGGAGTAAAAGAGAGAGACAACAAACAAACAGAGAATGAAGAAAAAGAACAAATAAACACAGGGGGACAAAAAGAAAGAAAGAGGCAAACCATAAAGGAGAGAACAAACTAAGGGTTGCGTTGCTGGAGGGAAGGTGGGCAGGGGGATGGGTTAAGTGGGGGATGGATATTAAAGAGGACACTTGTGATGAGCACTGGGTGCTATATGTGTGTGATGAATCATATTCTATACCTGATTGTTATGCCCCAATAATGGGTCTGTGATTAAAGGAGTGAGACTGATATAAAGTGAAGGTCAAGCAAAGCTTTATTTCGCACCAAGCATCAAGAATCTAATCGAATGTTCAGGGACACACCTCTTACAAGAGAGGGCGACCCTTCTCTGTTTCACAGACTAGTTTTTAAGGGCAAAGGCCATGCGGTCGGGCCTGGTCACTCACAGGTGGCCAATGAGATTGTAACATACACAGGAAACTCCACAGAGATGCTAGGTGACCAATTGAGTTACAATTTACCCTAGTAGACATTTGACCCAGCCTATCACCTTGGTTGGGATTGGCATCCAAAAGGTTCCCAAAGGGCGGGGCCCATACTCCTTGGTAATCAGGGAGACAGTATGCATCCCCCCCCCACTGATCGGATGTCTCCACCTGGCCTGACCCACCCCTGTATTTGAGCTTTGTTACCTGAGGCTGGTTTCTGGGACTTGTCTCCAAGTAAATCCCCTGGGGGAAGGGGAGCAGGGACAGTTTAACTTTAATGAAAGCCTCTTGCTAAATAGGTCCTTACACCTGAAACGAATAGTAACATACACTAACATATACGGTACGTTAACTAATTGGAATTTAAATAAAAACTTGAAACTACAAAAAACCAAAAATTAACAAATGAACAACAAACAAACCAAAAACAGAGAATGACCAATGGGAAAGAGAGAGAAAGTGATGGGAATGTGGAAAAAGTTAGTATTTTTTAAATGATTTTTTACCTGGCAAAAATTGTAATGAAATATTTTCTTTTCTATGAAAACTATGAAAAAAATGTATTCTTAAGAAAAGTCTACTAAGGGGACGCCTGGGTGGCTCAGTTGGTTAAGTGGCTGCCTTCGGCTCAGGTCATGATCCCAGTGTCCTGGGATGGAGTCCCACATCAGGCTCCTTGCTCATCAGGGAGGCTGCTTCTCCCTCTGCCTCTGCCTGCCACTCTATCTGCCTGTGCTCACTCTCGCTCTCTCTCTCTCTCTTTCTCTCTGACAAATAAATCAATAAAATCTTAAAAAAAAAAAGTCTACTAAGAAGTTACACCTTCTAAAATGTGTTATTTATTATTTTGCAACATTTTATTTCTGTATTCGCTCAAACAAAGAAGGTAAGATGAGATGGAGAACATATTAAGAAAAAAAGAGTAATAACTATTTATGCCATTTATTTGATAATTTTATGCTTAAAGAGATTCCTACTAGTTTCCATAGTTCTAATTAGTTCATTTTTGCTGAACTATGATGCTTTCTCCATGATGTTCCTACCATATCTTTGCCGAAGCGAGCACCTACCATATCTTTTTAAATGTAATTTTATGCATTTGCTGTCTCTTATAATGATCTTTAATTAGTGCCTCCTGGGTGGCAAAGTTATTAATGAAATTTTTATAATTCTGTGAAATTTGAGGTGTTTTGTTTTAGTTTTTCATCTTCCTTGTTTTCCCAATGCCAAAGTCAATGATGTCTTCTAACATTGTAAATGTGTTGATCCAGCTGTTCCAAAGACTGGTAACATGAGAAAGACAATTCATCTACATGTATTAATTAATCAAAATAAAATCAACTTGGCTAAGCTTTTCATTTGTTCCACTCAAGAAACAAAATTCTGAAAACAAAATAAATGGATTTGCATTCTGTCATTTACCATGGTTGTTAAGAGCTTAATGTTTGAAAAAAAATCACAATAGTCATTTTATGAAAACAGAATTCTCCACCAACATATTAAATATGAATATCTTTTTTGAATACATGTGTGCTTTTCATACCAGTAGTATATGACAGAGCAGAAGCAACAAAGACAGATTTAAGAAAATAAAATCAGGAGATTTTCATTTCTGCTCATTTCCTGACATTTGCTCCAGTGAAACCAGAATTTAAAAACATGAAAATAAGAGCAAACATTTCTTTTTTCAAGGTTTCAAATGCTTTTTGAATGCATCTCTGTTTATCTCTTACATTGAATGATACATTGTTCCCTCTTGAGTCTGGCATTTGTTGAGTTATACAATTAGGAGTCAGAAAATGTGCATTTTGAAGTGTAAGGCAATAGGAAAAGATGAGTAAATGAGATACAAATGTGTTTTAGAAACCACATCACTCTAGGGACTCCTATACAAATCCTGAAAATTATATATTTTCCTCCTATATACACATTAAGGAACATCATCAAATCTAATACCCTATCTGTGTCAAAAATGTGCTTTTAGTGGAGAAAAGATGCTTTAATTAGATGTGTTATTACTTATATATTTACTTTTTCTTTTCCCTCACCATATTCTAAGTGGAATTGAAATTACACTGCCTAATGTTGAAAATTTAAATATATATATATAGCTTTAACATTTAAAATGTAGCACAAGGGTTTTAAATTTTCTGGGTTCCCACTTGGTCATTAACATGTAAATCATTGTCTTAGTTAAAATACCAACTAATGAAATATTTTTCAATGTGCATTTTTAAATTTTGAGGGGGATAATTAAAATTATCAATTAGATTTGTGTTTCAGTTTCTGGTTGTCTGGAAAAGGCCTTTTAAAACCCCCCCCCTCTTCTTCCAGTCACATACACTTTCTCTCTTAAACCTGTAAATGCTTAAAGGGAGAAACAGAATTGAGAGATAAGATAAGATAACAGAATTGAGAGATAAATGTTCTCAATGCTTAACCTATAAAAACTAACCAGAGCTACTGATGACTTTTTCTGTGGTATTGAAAACTGGATTGAATCAAACAGTGGTTTACTGCTTGACAAGCAGAGTAATGACCAAACACAACTGGGAGTTTTCTCTGTGTAATTACCCAGTTTAAAACCTAGCTGTCCAACTCTCACTAGTTCCGAAACTGCTTTTCTTTCCTAGCTTGGATGCAAATTCATCCTCAGGGAACATCTGCAAACTTGCTCCCTTACTCCTATAACTCGACAGCTCCTTACTAGCAACAGTCATGCTAGCTTTCCTGGGCTGGTACATCTCTAGCCAACCTCACTCTCACTTAGCCATACTCAACCGGGACAAAGGTCTTCAAACAATAGGATATTTTAATTACTTCTTCATGGCTGATACTAATAATGACTGAACACTTACTTGTGCCAGACACTGAGCTGGGACTATCGAAGCTTTCCCTCATTTAATCCTCATCATGGCCCCATGCAGTAGCCATATTTACTATCGATGAGGGGACTGAGGACTGGGGTACTTTCTAGAAGGTCATCCAAGGGGTAAATTAGTCAGAATCCCAGACCAATGCTGTTGTTATCTACCACTCCCTACTGCCCCCATCATGGTGACAGTATCAGGCAAAGAATTCTTCCATGCTATTTGAAAATGAAAACAATTTAATGTATTCTACTCATGGCTTTTCAGTGTCTTTTTCCAGTTACAGACTCTCCAACACACAGGCACATCTAGCCTATCTTATCACATTTTTCTGTCATTTGGTGAATCATCAACTTCCTCTTCCTTATAACTTCCTTCACTTCAAAGCCCCAACTTTTTGTTCAAAAACTCTCTGCAAAATTGTTAACTCCAGATTTTCCCCCGTGCAGATCATCCATTTTTTTTTTTTTCCCCTCAAGCCTGCCTAGTCTGACATTGCTTTACTTTGTTTCTTATCCTTGGGCTGTTTTATACCTAGAGACTAAAGATCAAAGTTACGGACTGTTCCTTGATCTTCCTCTGTAGGGTTTCTGTTTCAGTCTGTGTAGGATTATTGGTGAAAGAAAAATGGACAGTTACTTAAAGATATTTAAGACCACTGATGAAAAGAAAGGGACAGAGACTTGAAATACTACAGTACCAAGCTTAGTTGGGTAATTATCCTTCATAGACTTTTAATAGTAAAGAGGTGACAAAAGACCATATAACCTTAGCATCCTTATTTTATAGATGAAGAATCTGGAGTCCACAGTGGGTGACTAACTTGTCTAAGATTTCTGGGCTAGTCAATGCTCGTTAGTGGGAAATCTGGGATTAGCCACCTAGACTCAAATGTTTTTTGTATTACAATACCCTGCTTTCTTGTCTTATTTCCACCGATTCTGTGACATTTATCTATCTATCTATCTATCTATTCATCCACTCATCCAGTCTGTAATTATAATTCAGGACATGTTTACCAAGGACATGCTATGCTCCAAGTAGTGCATTAGGAATTTGTAAGAGTCACAGATATAAGTATAACATGATTTTTATTTTTAATGACCTGGCATCTCTAGATTATCCAAGGCACAGACACATATGAGTAACTATATTGTAAATCTTGATATATTAATTAACTCTGGGGATCAACAAGCAACTTCACTGATATGAGAAGAAAATAAAACATTTACTTTGCAGAGCACAATATTTGTGACTAATTGTTCATCTATTTTATGAAGTCTAGAGGAAGGAAATGTAGATGAATACTAATGGGCTTACGTGAATTGAGGCAAGGATATGTGTGCTTGAACCAATGATCAGGAGATAGAAGTTTTGTTTTTTGCTTCTTATTTGTTTGTTTTTGTTTATAACCCATGCTCTGGATAGAGAAGAAAGATAGGATACTAAGAAAGGATGGCTCAGAAAAGCTGATATATTTATTCTTTTGAATATTCCATGAATGGTTGGCTTCAACATCACAGCAATTGAAGAGTTCCTGGCACCATCACCTTTGAGTGTATTGTAGAATTATGATCTTCAAATCTTTCTGGAAGTTGAGGTAAGGGGTACATTCATTGGGTGATGTGAATCAACAACCTATCAATAACTGAGTACTTATTAGAAATAGTTGAAATGGATTACTAAGAGACTCATACTGTGTAAAAATTACAAGGATGTGGGTATCCTTCTCTTAATGGTTAGGTTTAACATGAGAGTCTACTTCATCAAGGCAGTATGAACTATTCAAATATGGGTCCAATGATAGAACAATCTGACCATAGGCCTTGATCTTTTGTTACAAAATGAGTGATTTAAAGATTTTTCTTAGAGTCTGTGTTTTTTCTTTCATCAGTTTAAATGAGATCAAAACAAGTAGTTTAAAGTTTAAGACACAGTAATTCAGAAAGCATTTTAAATAAAATTTCGAAACGTGAGGAAATATCTGGTTAGTTTAATTAGCTATTTTATATGTTTATGAGAGAGCATTAGACTAAGAACACAGTGTCCTGTCAGCTTTCTTAATTGTGCTATATATACCAAGATTTTAAGGTCCTGTTTTATAGAAATTTAGGTTTCACTTAATCTGGGAGTTCTTATCTATTTGTGGTTCTGGACCCTTAAAAATGTGATAAAATGCTAAGGATCTGTTATTCTCATCAGAATAAACAGATGTAGAAGCCCATAGAAGATAAAGGACTCAGGTCTCAAGGTGTCTGAAATGTTATTTGATCGCAGTTTAAGAATTTATTTAGTTACTCATTTTCCCCATTTTAAGAACTTTCGATAGTTTTTCAAAGAATTCCTTCACCCAGGACAAATTGTTGCACATATCCTGAAGGAAAGGGAAAAATAAATATACTGTCCTGATAGCTTTGCCATTTAAGAGGAGAGCTCAAAACGACAGCTAGCAAGTAATTAGGGCTGATTTGATTAAAAGCCAATTAAATAACATAAATTTAATAATTATTTATCATATACATGATTGCATTAATAAAGATAATCTACTCCTGTGTTGAAAGAATAAACTCCAAATCTTAGTGACTTAACAAGACAGAGATTTACATGGCATTCATAGCATACAAGATAAGGAGGCCTTACTCAGGTCCAAGGGCACCTTGGAGGTCCAAGGGGATGGTAGCTCTACTATCTTGTAGTTAAAACACCTCACCTGGATACACTGTTTCCTGGCTCACTGCAGGGAGGAAAGAGAAACTAGGGAATTACATATAGATTTTTTTTTCACTGTCTCAGTCAAGAAGTGGCAAACATTACTTTGAATCACATTATATTAAATATACATATTCACACGAGCAGCCACAACTGTACGGGGCCAGGGAAGTGTAACCCTACAGTGTTCCCAGCAGCAGAGAGTCACCGGATATGGTTATACATTAGAAATCCCCAGCAGTGGTGCCAGAAGCAAAAAGAGATATTTTTCCCTCTCTCAAAATATCTACCCTAAAAGATAAGATGGGTAAATCTAAAAGGATACTACCAGGGCAAAACAGTTTAGGATTATAAAGACAACAAGAAGAACAAATTGTAGAGTGAGCATATGTTATAGGAGAAGCAGCAGAAGGAATCTAGTTGAATACTGTTCAGGAAAATTAAACTGTGTCAGTGAAGTTGGCAGTTTTGGTTGATGAGCAAAGCTGTTACTGATGGACGCTGACATCTCAAATCACAAGAAACTCTTTTCTGGAGCCATCTTTGAGTTGGTGACATTGTAATTCAGGCTTTTCCTGTTGTTGTACTTTGGATGTCAGGCTTTGAGGAATCAAGAATTATAATGCCCAAGATGACAAGCTTTTTCTGTTCTTATTTTTTTCTGGTGTTGTTAATTTATTAACACAATGTTCTGACATAATACATGATGCCTGAGAGAAGTATCGCTGCATCAAAATTCAGCAATATGCTGTAAATTTACAATTTTTGCTATTCCAACTGTTTTAGCCTCAGACTTTCTAATGAGTCCAATGAATAACAAATAAATGCCAAAAAAGAATGATGTCTACCATTTAAGGAATAATTCACTGTATTTATTCTAGTTCCCTGAATAATGGCATGAAGAAGGGTCTCCACAGACCACACACGTATGTGTACTCTTGCAGGGATCAGTAGGCACAAGGACATCCCATTCATCTAGGAATTAAGTGTCCAGCAGTTCACCCTTCATGAACATATATATGAAGTGTGCAAAAATGAGCTCCAAGTGAGAAAATTCATTATCACAAAGCTTACATACTATTTCATAGGCATAATATAGAGTAACTCTTAGACTTTCTCCTATAATCCTAGATGTTTGGTATAAGTAAGACTTAATTTTCAAACTCGACTATTCTTCTCTACAATTTATAGCAGCTAGAAAGCCAAGCTAGATATTAAATGCAGGGAGAAAATGATGCTAAGACTAACAAACAGGATAGATAATAGAGTTCTGGTTAATTTCCAGAAAGGTCTATCAGTGACTTTGAAAGTAAACAGTACAAGTCTAGCTTAAACAATACAAAACAATTTATTGAATTATGCAACTAGAAAAAAACCAGTGGTATGGTGGCCTTCAGTCATGGTTAAATCCGGATGTCAATTCTAGAATCCTTTAGCTCCACGGCACTGTGTTTGGTTTCATCCTCAGGCTGCTTTTCCCAGTTTGGTGGTGGTGGTGTGCTTCCTCATTCACATTCGGCGCACAGAGAGAGCTTGTTTCTTATTTGGCCATGTCTGAACCAATCAATTTTTTCTGTCAGAATAGTGTCAAGCCCTGACAGTGTCATGCCTGAGTCAATGACTGTGGCAGAAAGAATGGAATTACCCTGACTAGATATCCCTCTGGAACTGAGAGAAAGATCAAAGCCAGCCTCCCACTTTGAGCCACATGGCTGCTCTTCACAAGAGGTGTTAGAATAATTTTGAGGAGAAAAACCACAATATCAACCATGAAGGACAGTATGCAAGTCTAAAAAAATAGACCTAAGAAATGATAAAACATGGTAGAGTGGCCATTTAGTTGAGAGAAAGATCTGTTCTCAGTAGCTTCTTATTTAATACACGGGTGTACAAAAATGAACACTTGCAATTAAGGCTTAAGGCAACAATAGAATGTGAGCTCATATTGTGTATATTCTTTTTAGAGACTATGTGTTCTCCTGTCCTGGTGTTAAGAGTAAGTTTGACAAGATATGGGAATGATTAATTAATTTTTTTTAACTTTTCAGCTACATATTTGACTTGATTTATAAGGAAGAGAAACATGAGCAGTCTTTGAGAAGGGATACTGCCTTTTCAACATGTCGGTGTTGGGCTTGTCCTGGCAGATTCTTACTGAGCGGGCTGACTGGAGCACTACAGTGATGAGGCTTCATGGTTCTATGTAGCCCTGTGGCCCTCCCATCACTAAAAATCAGCCATCTTAATCAGACAAAGCCTCAGTTCATTGTTCACTATAAACTTAATTCTTTTTAAGAGAAGACTTAATTACAAATCTTTTTGCTTTAAGTAACAAAAGGCCAGGTTCGTTTGGCCTTGGGTTAACATTCCTGCATACATGAAAAGAACACCAGAATGCCACAATTAACAGTGTCAGTCAGGGTCCCTCTAGGAAACAGATGGTGCCCTCTAATTGATTAATTTGCAGGGAGTTTAACACAGGGAATATTCACAAAGCTATGGTTAACATACAGGAAACCCACAGGGATGGTGAGTTCACCCTGGAGCTGGTAACAGCCGTGATTATTCACACCTCTAGGACTGAAAAGACAAGTGAGGGGGAACAGTTTCCTGGAGGAGAGGACCTCTAGATCGGACCCAGCAGGCTTACTGTGAGCTCCTAGAAAGGGAGCCAGGGGAATCAATACCCCAACCTCATGCTCCTCCCTCCCACACACAGCTCCTGCCAGTGACCTGCTTTGCTGATTCCAACCAAAATCCTGAGGCGAAGAGAGCATGAGTGAGCATATTAGACACGACCACAGTATTGCTTACTTAGAGAAAAGAAGCCCGAAACTTAAGGTTAAAAGGAAGCTATTGAAAATGATATCTATGAGGAATGAATGGAACTGGAATAAAAGGGATAAAGATGGTAGTGAGATATCATTGACTATACATTTTTAAAGAGCTTTGACCCTTGAACTATGTAAATATTTTGCATCTTTACAAATTAAATTCAAAAGAATAAAAAAAAATAAACACAAACAAACCTAACTATATCAATAGACTATAACCACTCAACAACAACAATAACAATTAATTCAAATAACTTTTGAACACAGTATATTTACCCTTTACAATTAGTGGGTTAAATTCTAAGATATAACCCTTGAAGCTTCTTTATTCAGCTTCGTGTTGGTAATGAGGCTGATGTTTAGTTATAAAACCATTTTGTTTGTATTGGGCAGAACAAATAGGGAAACATATTGATGTTCTTTGGAATTAGGTTTCTCATTGGGTAAAGGAAATACAAATATGGAATAGGAGAAAGAGAGAAAGAACCCTATGGTCTTGAAGTTAGATTGATGAAATTAGTATAAACTCATTACATTACATATAAATCTAAGTCTAATCTATCTATTTTTCTAGCTATCCATCTATCATCTACTTATCTATCCATCAACTAAAAAGATCTAGAAGCAATGACACCCCAGTTCTAACAAACACACTTAGCACCTAGAACTCAATTTCTAAATTCCATTCTTAGCTAAAAGGAATGAGGGCCACTTGGAAAATGACTGGTTATAAGTCTATAGCAGGGAATATATGAGGTGAGCTCATTATCATTTCGTGCTGAAAATCAAGGAAGTGCTCAAAGACTAACAGAAAAAAAAATGTAGGGGTGCCTGGGTGACTCAGTGGGTTAAGCCGCTGCCTTCGGCTCAGGTTGTGATCTCAGGGTCCTGGGATGGAGCCCTGCATTGGGCTCTCTGCTCAGCAGGGAGCCTGCTTCCCTCCCTCCCTCTCTGCCTGCCTCTCTGTCTACTTGTGATCTCTCTCTGTCAAATAAATAAATAAAATCTTTTAAAAAAATAAGTAAAACACTACATTCAGCTAGAAGGAGAAATCACTGGCCAAATTTGGGACAATCTGAGCATCAAAAGGCATTATGATGGCAAAGAATTACAAACGGATTATAACTCATTAAATTAAGAAATAATCCTTGAGTCCATCATGGTACCAAGAAAGAAGGGAAGAATATATCTCTTCTTCATAGAATAATTTCAGCTAATTCCATCTAAGGTAGGAGAAATGATAGAATGAAAAATCATTATTTTGAAAACAACACTCTAATAATTATTTCAGGCAAGGATCCTGATCAGATATTGAAATTACTGGGTAAAAGGTAGTTGTGTGACAGGATAGTCACAAGGTTTTGATGTACCAAACCATGGATTTATAATTAGTTCAAAAGGAAAAGAGGCAAACACTATTTTTTTTTTTTTTTAGATTTTATTTTATTTTATTTGACAGATAGAGATCACAAGTAGGCAGAGAGGCAGGCAGAGAGAGAGAGAGAGGAGGAAGCAGGCTCCCTGCCGAGCAGAGAGCCCGATGCGGGGCTCGATCCCAGGATTCTGGGATCATGACCTGAGCCGAAGGCAGAGGCTTTAATCCACTGAGCCACCCAGGCACCCCAGAGGCAAACACTATCTTATTCAAATGATCTAACTTAGCATCAGTCAATGATTATTCAAACTAACATCTGTCATGCAAATACTTTTCATATATTGAGAATACTTTTCATGATATCATGCAAATACTTTGGAACTATTCTCACCCAAACTGTTTAACTCCAATTTCCTCATGTGGAAAAATTAGATAAATTTACATTGTAGGACATTTGGCAAGAAAATGGTCCTGTGTTCTTAATGTTATATAAAGGGTTAGGGAGTGTCCTAGATTAAAGACAGCTAAAGAAACATGGTAATTTAATGTTATGCACAATTTGTGTTTGACTCCTGGACTTAAAAAAAAAAAAAGGAAAAAAGAAAGCTAGAAGCCATAAACTATATTTTGGGAACAATTAGAAATGTGTGTATATATGGTCAGTACATTATATAATGTTATGTGTCCATATTATATTCCTTAGATATGACACATTATTGTGGTTATTGAGAATAATAATGTTATTTTTAGGAGATACTGAACCATTTAGGAGTGAGGAATGATATCTGAAACTTATTTTACATGTTTCCATAACAAATGTAAAGGAGAAAAGAGAAACTCAGAAAGGAAGGGAAGAGGAGGAAATGAAGGAAGAAAGGAAAGATGGAAAGAAGGAAGGTAAGAAGGGAGGAAACAAAAAGGATGAAAAATATTGGCATAATGCTAATACTTGGTGCATTTGGGCTCTGAGAATATAGTGTTCATTGTAGGGATTCTTTGAACTTTTTTGTACATTGAAAATATATGAAAATAAAATTGGGGAAAAAGGAACACGTGCGCACGCGCTCGCACACCCACACCCACACCCACCCACCCACACACACACACACACACACACACACACACACACTGACTGGAGGTCTTTGTTAGGTGCTACCATCCATCTTTATGGAGTTTTTTACATGTGTTCAAAGTTGGTTTTCATTGTTTCATTGACAGGGGAAGTACGGTGGGACAGAGGCTCTGAGAAGCCTGGAACTTAGTGGGATCGTGTCTGAGGCCCTGTTCTAGGATTGGAGCAGAGGCTCAGGATAAGGAAAATCTAAGATGCCATTTAAATTCTTTCTCTGCTGCTGCTGCTTTCCTCAGACCCTGGTCCAAACCTCTCCACTGATACGGGGTGAATTTACTCATCATTTTCTTACATTTAAGTGCACCCTTTTACACAGGGGCAGAGGTTTGCACCCTTAGGGATTTTCTATTGTAGATGGACAGATATAATAATTATAAATAATTGTTTTAGCAGATGGATTAAATGGATACTTTTAAGGAGATAGAAGCCTCTTTTGAAATTCTAAGAGGGAAGAAGAAACTGTTGTTTCCAATTAGAAGTTAGAGTGCATGAACTGTGCCTTGAGTAAAGAGAAACATATAAATAAATGTAAAAGGAGAGAGAGGTTTATACCAGCATTAGAGGACTGTGAGCAAAGATGGGGCCAAACAAAACAAAACAAAACAACAAACAAACAAACAAAATATATATATATATATATATATATATACACACATATACCGGTTTTTGAGAATGGCTAGTTACAGACTGAATTTAAAACACATAGAAAAGGGCTAGCATAACACTATATTGAACAACTGAAACTAATGTAACTTTGTTAACTCTACTCAAACAGAAAAAAGGGGCGGGCCAGTGTAGTGCCCCATGACTAGGTCTGCGGGAGACTTAGAAGTACATATCTATGTCATAGTGAGAATTTCTTACAGGACAGAACATAAAATAAGAAGTTAGAATGGCCTTTTCTCATCTTGACCATATACAAGGGTGAGAGCCCATGGTATTGAACAGGCTCATTTTCCCACCCTCCATCACGCCTGCATTTTACACTATCTTCCAGCACAACTGAGGACTTAGGGAGGCAAGGTGACCTATATCTACTTACTCATATTTGTCTTTATCTAGTTATACTCTTTGCACTGCTTACCTTCTGATTTATAGTAAACTGAGGTGAAATAACCTCTATTTGGGTCAAGGTCATCCTTTTTCCCAACCTTTGTGGTCTGACCTATTTCAATCATTATGTGAGAGATAGAGATAAAAGGGTGCACATGAGACACGGTGCCTGCTCTGGCCGCATTTTCTAACTGAAACTGCTGGCTTATCTCATGTACTCTTGTTTCTATCTGCTACATTGTAATCTCAGTTCTTAAAACTCTTTTCTGGTTTTTCTCTTATGTGCAAAATAGTGTCTTTTAAGTTTTTCAGGTTAGAGGACTAATAAAACAGGCATAAGTACACTTTTTATAGAATGAAAATATGAGCTATCTAGATAGCCCTCATTTCTCAGGATAAAACTCTGCTAAACTCACATAGTTTCAGTTCACCCCTCTCTTCTTTACTGGAAAAAAAAAAAAAAAGTGGATACCTGGTCTGGGAGTGGGGGTGTGTGGGGGGATTTTTTAAAAATAGGCATAAGAAAACACTTTGAAGTTAAAAAAAAAAGGAAGAAAGAAAGAAAAAGAAAAAGAGAGGAAAGGAAAGAAAGAAAAAAGAAAAGAAAAAAAAAAAAACAACACTTTCCAGTGATGGTGATGGAAATACACTAAAACCGAGTTGTGATTGTTACATTGTTGGAGGATGTTATGAGAGAAAGTGACTGCTAGTTGACCCACACAACGGGCTAGGGTAATTGGAGGCTCCTCACACCTCCCTTGTCTTTGAAATGTGCATTCTGCTTACCCTTCCTGCAGGCCACCATTTTGGTGGATGCAACTTTGAGAAAGCAATGTGCTATTGAGACCATCTGAAGAGTCTACGTGGGGACTAAACCCAGATATGGCCTTCATAGAAACTTCTAGGATTCTGGCTGGAGTGTGGAGATCTGCTCATCTTGCAGGTGCCCAAGACAAGCCTCATACGTAAGTTCCCTTACTTATTAAACAGGCCACTTCGCAATCTGGAGGGCCTGCCCTTTTCTTCCATGTCTCTTTGCCTTCTGAAAATGGGGCCAGTTTGAGATTTCACCTGGGAAGCTCAGAGTTTGCAAACCAAGGTTGCCGATGATTGCACAATTATAAATTACTAAAAGTCATTCAACTGGGTGAATTTTATAATATGAAAATGGCTCTTTAGTAAAGCTGTTAAATTTTTAAAATTTCAGGAGTCCTAAAGTCATCTGAACCATCAGTGCAATATTAATTATTTTTGTTTCTTCTATTCTGAATTCCTAGTGGTTTAGCTAAATATTCTAGAATCCCCAAAGTGGGATGTAGCTTAACTCTCCAGAGTGTCCCTACAGATGAAATGGATAAATTTGAAGTGTAAACCAACCAAGACTGGATTGAGGCTGTAGGACTTGACTGAGAACTGAGTACTCCTGGGGAAAAAAAAAAAACAAAAAACAAACCTATGTAAATTAGGTAATTTTTATTTGATTCCTGTTGACTGGGAGGATTTATATAAATTAGAATGAAACATTCCTTATAAGTTCAGCTTACACTGATGTATTCTTTGAGGGACTATTTTAAACAATAAATGTTAAACTATAAAATAAGATTTAATTTTTTTTTTTAAATGTCATTAGTCTACTCAGGTTTTCTTCCTTGGTTTTGTCTTGTTTCTAGTTTAGTTTTGGTATGTTGTATTTTACTAGGAATTTATCCATTTTTGTCTACATTTAAAAGTTTTCAGCAAAAAGCTGTCTATCATACTGCTCTTTCTTTAAAATAGTTGCTGATTATAGCTTTATGCTTCATTTAAAAAATATTTTCAATATTATTCCTTTGGATATTCTTTAGTTGTTCTTGGTGAATACCGCCCCAAATTTTATTAATACATAAAAGAACCAACTTTGATTTCTACTGTTTCTTTATCTTTGTTTTTATGTTCTTTGATTTTTGCTTGTTAGTTTCTCTTCCCTTCTACCTTTGAATTTCTTTGGTATTAATACTTTAATTTTTAAATTTTACTACTTATTAAATTTTCTAATCAAAACATCCCCCCCCTTTTTTTTTTTAAAGATTTTATTTATTTATTTGAGAGAGAGAGAGTGCCAGCAAGGGGCAGAGGGAGAAGTGGAAGGGCAGGAGAAGCAGACTCCCTCCTATGTGGGGCTCCATCCCAGGGTCCTAGGATCATGACCGGAGCCAAAGGCAGATGCTTAACCAACTGAGCCACCCAGGAATCTCCTCAAACCATCCCTTTAAATACTGTTTTAAGTGTACTCCCTAAGCTTTGTTAATGGAGTGTAGGAACTGGTGCTTAGTTCTGAATATTTTTCAATTTTCTCTATCATTTGATCTCTGATCCTTGGTTATTAAAAGTGTGATCGTTAATTTCTGTTCTTATATTTGTGTTTTTAAATTCATATTCTTTTAATTGATATTTAACTTAACTGCATCATGGTAAGAGAAGATCGTTTGTGGGACACAGACTTTAGGAAATTAATTGAGACTTGTTTTATGAAATAGTAAATGTTTTTATGGCCATGTTTTACGAATAGCACATGTGTGCTTGAGGAGAAAATGTGCTCTTTAATTACTGGATGCATGATATTATATATATACATATATATATATGTTTATTTAAATGAAGCTTTTAAATCACGTTCCTCAAGTACATATATTTACAAATTTACTGCCTATTTGATGTATTGATAGTTGAGAGACAAATTTAGAAATTTTTCCATATACTTATAGATTTTCCCATTTATATCCATGATGCTATAGATTTTTCTGCTTCATGTATTTTGAGGTCTCAGTTTGATGCAGACAAGTTTAGGATTTATTTATTTGAGCCATCTCTCTCTCTCTCTCTCTCTTTTTCCCCTCCCCTTGGTGAGCCTAGCTAAAGGTTGTTCAATTTTGTTTATCTTTTCAAGAAATCAACTTTTGGTGACATTGATATTTTCTAGTGTCCTTCTGTCTCTGTTTCATTATTTCCACTCTGATCATTGTTATTTCCTTCCTTTTACTAACTTTGGGCTTCATTTGTTCTTCTTTTTCTAGTTCCTTGACGTGTAAAGTTAGGTTTATTTGAGGTTTTTCTTGTTTCTTGATGTTGTTACTCATCTCTATGAACTTCCCTCTTGGAACTGCTTTTGCTGCAGCCTATAAGTTTTCCACTTAAGTTGTATTTCCATTTTCATTTGTCTCAAGGTATTTTGTTTATTTCTCTTTTGATTTCTTCAATAATTATTGGTGGTTCAGTAGTGTGTTATTTAATCGCCACATATTTGTAAATTTTCCAGTTTACTTTCATGTAATAGATTTCTAGTTTCATGCCATATTGTTAGAAAAATGTTTGATATGATTTCAATCATCTTAAATATATTAGGACTAGTTTTGTGCCTTAACATATGATCTATCCTAGAGAACGTTCCTTATGCATTTGAGAAGAATGTGTATTCTGTTGTTTTTGGATGGAATGTTCTGTATATACTCATTAAGTCCATCTGGTCTCAGGTGTCATTAAAAGCTGACATTTCCTTACTGATTTGCTGCCTGAATGATGTAAATGGGACATTGAAGTCTCCTTCCATTACTATTATTGTAGTTCTGTCTAGTTTAACCGTTTAGTATGTTAATATTTGCTTTATACATTTATGTACTTCTGTAGTTGGTTGCAAAAATTGTTACAAATATTATATCCTTTTGTTGGATTGACCCCTTTATTATTATGTAATTCTTTTCTTTGTCTCTTATTAGTCTTTGTTTTAAATCTGTTTTGTCTCATATAAGTATAGGTATCCAAACTTTCTTTTGGTTTCCACTTGCATAGAATCTTTTTTCATTCCTTCATTTTCAGTCTGTGTTGGTCCTTACATATGAGGTGAGTGAGTGTCTTATAGGCAGCAAATAGATGGGTCTCATTTTTTGTTTTTTGTTTTTTTGTTTGTTTGTTTGTTTTAATCCATTCAGCCACTCTGTGTCTTAATTGGAGAATTCAGTCCATTTAAATTTAAAGTAATTATTGATAGGTATGTACTTATTGCCATTTTGTTAATTGTTTACTGGCCATTTGTAGCTCTTCTCTGTCCCTTTCCTTTTATCTTGCTCGCTTTCTTGGCAGGTTGATGACTTTCTTTAATGGTATGTTTAGATTCCTTTCTCATTATCTTTTGTGTATCTATTATAGGTTTTTGCTTTGTGGTTACCATGTGGGTTCTATACAACAATTTTATTACATAGTTCATTTGACCTTGATAACAGCTTAAGTTTCAAGACACTCTAAGTTTCCACACTTTTATACTGCCCCCACACATACATTTTATGATTTTAGTGTCAAATTTAATATCTTTTTATCTTGTATATCCCTCAACTAATTATTGTAGGTATAGTTATTTTTATCACTTTTGTATTTTACTCTTCCTATTACTTTAAAGTGATGTTACTTTGTATTGTTTTTATTTGTAGATTCCAACCTTTATCAGCGTTAGGCAATTCTCAGCCTTTATTCAAATATGGCCTAAACCTTATTTTCTTTTTTGGGACTCTAATTTGGCATGTTTTAAATTTATTTCTATTCTCAACATCCATTAAACTTTTATATTGTCCATTTTCTCATATATCTCTGCCTCAGTATGTGTAGATCTATTTTCTAATTCACTAATTATTACTTTGGATATTCCTACTCTACACATTGAGTTTTAATTTCAAATCGTTATATTTTCATTTTTAAAACTTTAGATTTTTCTGTAATATATGACTGGCTTCTTTTATTTCATTACATATGTCATAAATCATTAGACCCATATAGCATAAATTTAATATTTTTAGTATCTGAGTCCTCTAGCCATCTGAATCTGTAGTGTCTTTTGTTTGTTTGTTTGTTTGTTTTTGTAGACTCCCTGTCACAGTGTCATGTTTGGTTGTACATTTAAGGATAATTGATGATGAGTTAACATTTGGCTGAGTTTAAACTGAAAATGCTGAAGGTCTACATTAAGATCTGTCTTTCAGAGAGGAATTATATTTGTTTTTCCTGGCAGCCCTAAGACACTACTGACTTGTGATCACTGTAGTCCCACCAATAATCTTAAACTTAGTAATAGAATCATAGTTCACTTTCTATTTATGCTTCGCACAAGGCCTAGTACTTGATATCAGTATTTAATTGTTGGACACCATTGGTTTGTGTTACCTTCCCTGCTCCAGTCTGAACCCAGAATTCTTAATCTATCTATCTCTTATTTTGCTTTTTTTTTGCACTGGATATTTCTTTTCCTACTAAGTGAGCAATAACTTAATTATATATCTTATTCAGGAGGTAAGTGTTTTAGGGCGTCTGTCCTGCTTTTTTTTTTTTTTAATATTTTACTTATTTATTTGACAGAGAGAGGGAGAGAGATCACAAGTAGGCAGAGAGGCAGGCAGAGAGAGAGTAGGAAGCAGGCTCCCTGCTGAGCAGAGAGCCTGATGTGGGGACTCGATTCCAGGACACTGAGATCATGACCTCAGCTGAAGGCAGAGGCTTAACCCACTGAGCCACCCAGGTGTCCTGTCCTGCTATGTTAAAAGAAGTTGTAGTGCTATACTTTTAGAACTTAAATCACCTTAGAATTTAAATTCTGGCATACATATATACACATATGTATGTATATATATGTATTAATTAATATATATTGATATCTATTATATATATTAATATATATGTTGAATTCTGGCACATATATGTATATTTTTTTCTCTTTTTTTTTTTTGGAAGGGAGAGTTAAAAGCTTTGGGATGCAGAATGACATATACATGAAATCTCATGAGTCTTCCTTGTAGACTTGTGGTATAATGCATGCTATTTGCAAATAACCTAAATAACAACAACGACCCCTTTTCCCCTTTTAATACCTGGATTTATTTGTACCTATAAGATCACTTTGACCACATGGTAACTAACAGTACATATTCTTGTAAAGTATTGAACTTTTGTTTTATGATTTCCAAGGGGTTTCATTAAAATGCAAATATCACTTGTGGCCTGATTAGGGAAAACATATTGGATAATTTATTACAAGCTGCTTTTACTTTAATGAGCATGCTAGAATAAACAGCTAGTTTTAACAAAAGAAAGACAAACCTCAGAATCTTAGATATAGTTTACTGAATAATTTTGCCTAAGGTATGGCAGCTTCTGAAAAGATATACCATGGAAAGTTCCTTTTTCAGGAATTGATAGTATGATTAAACATACTTTGTGGAGTTCTAGTTTGAGTTTTACAAAGGGCTTAAGTATTTCCAGTGATATGATTTCTATAATGAATAGGATGGAGCTACACTTTTGATTAAATTCCGGGATGTTGGTAATGATACACATATATTAATTAACCTTATGCTATTAATGTATTTGCTGTCATGAGTGCTTAATCATTATCCTAGGAAAATAAGGGTAAAACT
Source organism: Enhydra lutris kenyoni (assembly GCF_002288905.1). NCBI lineage: Eukaryota > Metazoa > Chordata > Mammalia > Carnivora > Mustelidae > Enhydra > Enhydra lutris. Next base: position 12,512,060 of record NW_019154104.1, on the reverse strand, counting down.
AAAAGGAATTGGGGAGCTGGACGACTCATCCCACTTCTCCCAGTTTGGTTCCTGATGCCTAATCCAGCTCAGTCACTCTGCATCCACGAAGAATAGAATTCAAACTCAGTAATATCACCGTTGCTTTAGAAAAGCTATAGGGCATACTACACATCAGTCATCAAAAATGGAAATCTTTGGAACTGTAGTGGTAGAGTTACAGCAATTATAGAAGTGATAGATGATCACCTTGGAGGAATAGCAAAAAAATGGAAAAGCGAGAAAGATCTAGATGAAATTGCTGTTCCCTGGTGCTACTTCTATCACTTCAGTAGCCCCTTACTATGTTTCAAATACAAATTTAATATGTAAAATATTTTGTTGTCATCAATTTTATTAGTTGCTATTTGGATCTCTCTGTCCATAAAATTATTACAGAAGAAAATTAAATAAATAGTTAAATAAAATAATTTTAGGAAAAAATGTACCATTATTAATACACATTATTACTTTAATAACTTACTGAACATTATTCAAATTACTTTCAACTAGTAACATATTAAAGCTGAAATGGATCAAACTGAATCATGATGATAATTTCTTACTTGTTCCTTATTAGAATCATCTAAACAGTTACATGATTTTTTATATAATAGAGTTTAAATAAATATGCCCTTGTGGTTATGGTTACTGTTTTTCCAACAGAAGTACATCTTGGAACAGTCACTGGGAATGTTCCATCTGCTTTAAATAAACATTTTATACTCAAGGGTCTTACAACTAGTTTATCACTTTACTTACATATCAACTCAATACAATGGTCTTAATAGCTATGGCACAATATAAATAAACAGAGAAAAGATTCACTAAATAAGATTAGTCTTGAATTAAAATGAAGATAGTAAATAAAGAATTAGCAATTAGTTCCTGGTAGGTTGTGGCTGAATACTTGGTTACTGAAGTTTAAAAAGGCACTTAGACCTCAGAAAATGACTTTGTCTTGAGCCTAGTTTCTTAATAAACACGGTGGACTGGAACAAAGGCTCTCATCTGCTTTTTCACTGGAACACTATTAACTGACTGATCATGTTCACATGAATGTAGAGTTGGACTGAGCACATGGACCCCTCATGCAGACCAGTGATTGCTGATATTTCAAAGGAACATTCTTAAATATCTGTTTAACATTGATTAAGAGGAAAGACCATGTGAGTAAACTATAAAGAAGGAGGAATTTTGGTGACATGGCATCAGCTTGCCAACCCATTTAACATGACAGGACCTCTGCTCTTAACCAGATCTGTGCTTCTTTGAAGAGAGTTGGTGATCCTGTCTTCTTATGTCACCCTGTTACCCACTGGTCTCAGCATCCTTCCTCAGTGACTTATCAAAGTATTTCTTCTAAGCACAAAGGTTTCCAAAAGGAAATTCTGGCAATAATTTTTTTTCCATCTCATTATATGCCTGGTTAGGTTTAGAAGCTCAGTAATATTTGTGGAAATCTCATATTATTTCCATATCCCCTATAGATGCCAAGCTGACCAGTTGTTCCATCAGGATCCATATCAGGGTTAAATTTCCATTTGCCTACATGCTTGATGGTTAACTTAGCGTCTTCACCGTCTCCTGGTTTAGGATCTCCTAAGTCAGAATCCTCCTCCTTGTATAGTTCTGAATTAAATTCTGTTCATGAGAGGCTCTAGGTAGGAAGGCAAGAGGGGAAACTATTGTTCTTTAGAGGATGTGGTAGTCAGTATTACAGGTGGGTAGGAGATATGAGGTATGAGAAACACCCACCTCACTGTTGCACACTGAGAGTTGATGGGAGCTGACCAAAGCTTCTTGAGATTTGTGGTGGTTTCCAGGCATGCTTTTGAGAGCCATTGCTTTGATGCTGTGAGATGAGATTCTTAGTGATGATTTTCTTACTTAGAATTCTAGTTCTCCCAATAGCTGTAGAACCTTTTCATTCCTTGTATTAAATTCTTTTTCATAAGTATTTCACTTTATACATTTCACTTGGACAGCCTCTGAGAGGCTCTGAAATTGCTTCTAAAGGGAGACTTTGGGCAGGATAATGTGTGAAAAACTTACACACAGCTTCCATCTTCCACTAGTCAAAGGCTTTCCCACAGGGCACGGACTACTTCCACACTACTGGGTAGGTCAGTTGTCTCAACACCAATATCAACCCCCATGGCAGGAGGTGAGAGGTGTGCAATGAGTGTATCAGATGTGGCTTCATCAATGTGTCCTGCATGGATTTTGTGAGTTTGAACACAGAGCTGGTTACAATGGTGGTAATTGGAGTAGGGGAAGTGGCCAAAGACTTCAGAAACAGATGAAACTAAAAGGATCTGATGTGAAGTATTAAAAGCTTCTGCTGAATAAGATTTGGGACCAATTGGTCCTGGGTTCAAATCTTGATTTATACTTAGCCATATAGCTAGCTGATTTTGCTTATCCTGTCTGCACTTCCTCAATATTGTCAATCATAGACTAATAAAGCTACATTATTGTAACAGTGTGGGATCTTTCTAAAGATTCCATGAGGTTAAGTATATAGTGGGTTTAACATGATACCTGACACATAGTAATGTTGAGTAGGTGTTTCCTGATCTGATCATCATTATTTGTGTTTTTCCAGGGGATTACTAGTTCAAGTAGGAGGAAATATGGGCAACCCCATAAGGTTTGCTGCTCTTGAATTTATTGTGTATCATCATTAAGATGCTTCCCAAATCTCTGTTGAGAAACTTGGAAAGATACAACAAATGATTTTTCTTCTTCTCCCCTTTCTCTCAGGGATTGCTTTTTTTGAAAGATGTGACTTCTGGAAAAGTAGCCTTATGCTTCCAAAGGGATGGTAGAAAGGATGAAAACACAATTAAGCCTTGAAAAAAATCATAATTTTTCTGGACAAGCTCTACCTTTCCTGAGATATAATAGAAAGCAAGGATCAGAAGCCAAGATGTTATGAACAAAGGCTCATGATGTTGATTACACAGGTTTTAATTCTAAAAGCCTGTATAAAGAATCATATAAGGGAAAACACTAGCTAAGAAGCAAGCAAAGTGATGAAAGACTGTAAGATCTACATAAGAGGATATTAAAATTGAAAGAAACACACACTTTAATGATCTTTTTCTCTTTCTCATCTGTAAAATTAAATTTGGGAGTTGGTAATAGTTACAATGACCTCAGTTTAGTTGCTGATCATTAACCATGGGTATTTCACACCAGAGATTTTGTATATTAAAGTAAATTGAAATTGCACTAATCAATTAGCTCTGTTATACCTTGCCTCTACACAGAGTGTTAAACTGCAATGGGAATCTATGAATTTAAAGGAAAGCTATTTATTGAACAGTAGCAAGTTAAAATTAAAGAAAACAAATATAAAATAGTCAAGATTTGTGAGTTTTCTTTTTTTTAACACTCCTAGAAGGAAACAAAAAAACAAAAAAACAAAAAAACCAGCCAGTTTTCTTCTTCAGATGCAGGTGAAATCACACTTTCCATCTCTTTATCTTTGCTAACCCCCTTCTAGAACAAGGGAGACACACTTTTTTTTTTTCCTTTTTAAAGATTTTATTTATCTTGACAGAGAGAGACACAGCGAGAGAGGGAACGCAAGCAGGGGGAGTGGGAGAAGCAGGCTTCCTGCTGAGCCGGGAGCCTGATGCGGGGCTCGAACCCAGGACCCTTGGATCATCACCTGAGCCAAAAGCAGACGCTTAATAACTGAGCCACCAAGGTGTCCCAAGGAAGATAAATCTTTAAGTTCATGGAGCTCTGCTCACTTGAAGGCCTGGTAATCATCCATCATATTCTGAACGCTAGAACAAAGGCTTCTCAGAACAAATGGAAATTCTTTCCCTGCTACAGTTTAATAATTTCCTTTCTGAAAATGTTGGTTTTAGTGAAATCTTGTGGCATGCCTAAGTTGGCATTTTGGAGCATCTGATATATGTAAAATCTGGGTAAATTTTTCAGAAAAAATGATAATTCTGTCTCCTAAGACTTTATGTGTCTGATTATTTGATTATATTTTACAACAGGATGCAATTGGCTCCTGATGTCCTAGGGTATATTCAATACTACACTCTGGTTCATACAGGCTCTATCCATCACACCCTGTAATTTAAGAGAAAAATCACACAAATTAGTCACTTGATGTCACAAAGAAAAAGCAAATTGTTGATTGCCTAAGTTCTAATTTTTCAGCTGGTTGCTTTGATTTCATTTATCAGCAGTCATGGTGTATCATCCACTTAGGTCACCAGCTTTTCTTGATATTGAAGAAATATGATCAGACAGCATAATGGAGGGGATGTAAGATCTTCATTGGAAACAGCTGAAAATAGTTGAAATTGCTGCTTCCATGCATAACTTTCATGTTTAGAAAAAAAAGGTCAATCTTACTACATTTCTCTGATTATGAATTTAGAGATTCTACAGAAAGATTGATGGGAATAGAATTTTTAGGGATTTAGATTCTTTCATTTGGTTTATCCTGGAGTAAAAGGTGAGTTGGCTGTTGATTCTAGAACATGAGCTTCGCCCTTTGGTGGCTAGACCTAGGGTGATAAAGTCTGCCAGCTTATAAGCCTCCTCCTATTTTATGCAGCATTATACTTAGGTATTTTCATCTTTCCTTCTTTGTTTTTTATTATATGAGATCTTGACATTTTGTCCTGTGATATCTGGAAGATGTACAGGTAGAGTTCTTTATCAGACATTCATCACCAAAAGTTCATACTACTAACATCGTGAACACGAGACAAATTTTTTAATGACCTGCCTTTCATTCCAAGTACTGTCAATTATTGAATGTGTTTCCAGTTAGTTTTTCTGCCAACTCTTTCTCTCTTTCATTCCCTCCTCTCTGTAGGGTTCTTGTTTTATCCTGCTTTTACCGAGTGGCCCAAGTATGGAAGATAATCCTTTTTGGTTCCATTTAGAATGGTGGCACTTTACTGAATCCTTGTCAGATGTTAGGTCTTTTAAATTCTTCAAAGTGGACAAACTACAAATTGGTAGATATTTAAAATGCTCATTCTTCTGTGAAGTTATTCTGTAAAGTTTCCAGAGATCCTTCTTCCTGTCGTCTTTTAGATTCTTCAAAGTGGACAAACAAACTACAAATGTGGTAGATATTTAAAATACTCATCCTTCTGTGAAGTAATTTTATAAAGTTTCCAGAGATCCTTCCTCCTGTCCTCCATTGATGGGAAGATTTTAAATGTATTTCCCTTGATGTGGTTAAGTGTATCTCCTCTGGTCGATGATTTATTACTTTTCCTCAGACTCAAGACATTCTTTTGGCTGAGGACACCTTCCCAATCCAGGCAACTCTCTTGGACAGAATCAAACAATTATTTATCATTTCTCTGACTATACCCTGACAATTCTAGGAATAGAGCTTATGCCCAAATCCCTAATTTCTTTTTCTCCACTATTTTATCTCCATTATCAGAGAAGCTAGGCAGCCATGCTCTCTCTCCTTTTAGGTCTCCCACATTTCTACTGTAGTTCCATGATACATAGAAAATAGATAAAGCCCTCTAAGGCATAGCACTGAAGACCCTTTCTTAGGCTTTGAGAAGTTAAAGACCTTTCAGCTTCCTCCCCATGGCTGGGGCAGAAGTCACAGTGCCCTACCAGCTTTTCCAAAGTACTCTCAAAGTTCATCTGCTGCTTTTTCATAATAGTTAAAGTGTGGATGTGAATGTTTATGGAAGGGTTGAAAGCTGTCTCTGCACTGTTTCTTTTTCTTGAAGGCCTTGTGTTTTGGATTTGATGATAGTAATACCTATGATCTTAGGCACTCAGTTAAAACCGATACTAATAAGTCCACATTTACATCCTATAGAACCTAGAAAATAAAATAAAAGCAATTGAGACAAGACTTTGCTATAGTTGATCCTTTTAGACACACTTATTCTAAAACTTTAATCCTCCATGATAAGATTTGGTGATAGAGTAAACTTTTATATATTTCTATCTTTTTCACATGATGACTCTTAAATTAATAGAACCTAAATTGAATTTAGGTGACTTAACCATATATTGGTCTAGAGCTATGGTGTGAGTGCAGCTGCTTTGATTTAATCATGTTCTTTGCTTTAGGAAGCCTAAAGAAAGCATCTGGTTGGATAGAATGCAACTGATTTGAATATAACCTCCTCAAGGGCAGGGATTGCATTGGGTATCTCTTGCATTCTACCGTCTATCTTCTCAGCATTGATTTTCGTTTTAGCCATGGCTGTGGCATACAGGTGTATGCGGTGGATGTAGTATGACAGCACCTTGCCTCAGTTACACGCTAAATCTCTTGTGTTCGGCCCTGGATTTTCTCTACTTCCAAATGGGATGCCTGTGGGAATCTGTTCAGCCATGTGGCACAGGCAGAAGAGTTAGGTTTCCACAAGGCAACCTTGTAATTGGGGATTCAAATTGCTCTTCCATGTCTTGGGTGTATAATTCTGAGGTTCTCAAAAATGGCTTCTCAGAAGACCCTCAGTGGAATGGTGTTCCAGTTGTTCACTGAGGTAATCAGTTCAATGGTGCAATTTTAAATTAACTTTCCCTCCTTTTATGTGTTGCTCTTCTGGCTCCCTACTCCAGTTACTTGGGTTCATTTCCCAAATTTGACTTCATGAATTCAAGCCCTTACCTCAGATCCTTTTGTAGAGAAACCTGGGCCAAGACCATAATTTTTGTTTCTGTTTGCTAGGGAATTCTGAACAATTATGATAGTATCTGGAACATAGTAAGTGCTCAGCAAAATGCTGTTGAATGCATGACTTAATGGTGTCCAGAGGGTGGACAAGATAAGTGGCATTCTTGCAGACTGCAGGCTTTGGAAAGTTTACTCCTCTGTGGATTGTGCCGCATCTTGACTGATGGTTATGAATGGGTGCTGTCACTGTCTTTCTGATGTATTATCTGAAACATGCTGCATGGCTCTTCTCAAAAAGAGGGAGGTGCCTTGGCACTCTCACGTCAGAATCTACAGGAAAATAATGTTTTACCAGGTGAATTATAGCAGTCTAACATGGAGTCCGGTTTGATGCATTGTTCTTTGCTCATAAATAATGCAAACGGGATACCAGGCAAAGATAAAGGCCAGTGATTTATTCCATATAACCTTTATGTAAACCTCATAAATTGTGCACAGTGGTGTCTGGGAATGTGAGAACGGCTGTGGTACCAGATTGTGTTGATAATGGCAAGCATTTCATGTATTGAGAACAAGAACCAAAGAGGACACTCCTTCTCACTCCTCATGCAGGAAACAATAATATTTCCAGAGTAAAGCAGGAGACAAGAATTAACAGCAATAAAATTGAGATGAAGAGAAAACAGTACTACAAAATCACATTATATAAGATCTCATTTGAATCAATTCATTTGCACAGGTTTTATTGTTTTTTATCTGCAATGTTAAATTATCCCCGACACAACCCCCCCCACACATTTATATACCTACACAATATCCTAATGACATAGAAAGTGCTTATTCATATCCACCAGGATAAATTCCCAAGAATGGGATTTAAAAACATTTTAAGATTATTTATTTTCTGTTGTCTTTTTTAGTAAGGAAAGACACATTGGCAGGGAGTTTTGGATCAGAACCTAGGTTGTAATAATTCAGTCTTCACTCTGTTGCACTCACCAAGGGAAGTCAATGTATAGTGAATACAAGGCTCAGAGAAATCATAAATGTCTTACCATGCTTGGAGGGGGAGAAACCTCCAAAAATGATGAATTGTTAAATAATTTAATGAAATAAATCTGAATGCAAACTAGAACATGAACGGCTGATTCTAAAAGAGGGAGGGTCAAAGGGAAAACCAAAATCAAAACCTAAACAAAACACTTGGCCCAGCCATCAGTCCAATATGGTGGAGTGGATTGCACTCTTCAAGCACTGAGATGTCATCACTCATAAAGTCATAGGTCACATGAAATATACAGGACTGATTCTACTGAAGTCATTCAGTCTTTCACCTAGACCCTGCTTGGCAGTTTCCTCCCATGAAAATTCTTTTTGCACTTTCTGAGGTTCTAAAATCCTTGAAGAAATCAAAGAGGATCGTAGAGGTGCAGCATAAACTTCATTAGCTAATTTGACTAAGATACTATGGTTAATTATTTCTGTCATCATTTGGCAAAGGTTAACTTCTAAACTTAAAGAAGAGATGCTGTCATTTTTCTTCTAAATAAAAAGACTGACTCTGGTAAATAGCACAACCACAAAAAACACTGCAGTTTTATCCATCACATTGACCTCAAAAGAGAGATTGTTCACACAGAGAACAACTAGTGTTGTGTTTCCTCCTTTGATGGGTACCTGGAACCAGGTTTTGCTTTAGGCACTTTCCTATAACAAACATTATTTTGCTAATTAATCAAAAGAAAAATTGACGATACCAATAAGAGTGGAAAACATCAATATTAGAAATTCAATTTCTAGCAATGGTTCTGTGCAATTAGAAAGTAGCTACACAGTAGCTAACATTGATATGAAAACACAAGTCATAAAAAAGTACAGCTTCCAAGTCCTTGATGAAAAAGAGCATTGCTACACACTTGAAACTCGACTCTTTTATTTTTTTAAAAATAATTTTATTTACTTATTTGACAGAGAAAGCGAGAGAGCACAAGCAGGGTGTATGATCCCAAGACAGATGCCTAACCATCTGTGCCACCCACGTGCCCCAAAGCTTGACTCTCTTATAAGCTGACTTTTCAGAGGTATGGGCCAAAACAGCTTGGATAATGCTCTTTATAAGTATAATGTAACTTGCTTATGAAGAAAATTCCCCAAAAGGAAGTAGTATTAAAGAGATAATTGCTTTCTTGGGGAATGGGATGTGTAATGAAGAAGTGTGGCAAATTCAGGTCTTCTATGCTGTGCTACTGTGACTAGTCATTAGAAGCTGTATCCCCTGTTCTTAGCAAATCCCGGATTCAAATTAATAAATCACCGTATCAGCAAGGATATTGTGTGCCTACTTTGCACTCTCTCCTGTGATAGTGTTGTGGGAAATGGTTAGCTCATATAATATATAAGTCTGGATCCTGAAGAGAAACAACTTCTAGTTAGGGAGTTAAGAAAATAGAAGTCATGTAATGAATGGCATTTAAGTATACCTCTCACCCGGATTAATGAAACGTCACTTTTTAAACCAATTTTCAAACTTCAATGATATTATGAACTATATGTTTGTGCCCCTCTAGAAGTTCATGTGTTGAAACCCTAACTCTCAATGGGATGGTGTTAAGAGGTAGGGTCTTTGGTAAATAATCAGATCGGGAGGATAGAGCCCTTATGATGGCATTAATGCCTCCCTTGGAAGAAGAGACACATGAAAGAGAGAAAGAGAGGGAAAGAGAGAGAAAGAAGGAGACAGAACAAATGAGCTTGCTTCCCCTCTCTCTGCTCTCTGCCATGTGAGGCTACAGCAACCTGGTCTGAAAATCAGGAAAAGTGTCTTTACCAGACTCTGACTGGATCTGCTGGTGCCATGATCTTGGACTTCCCAGTGTCCAGAATTATGAGAATTAAGTCTGTCTTTGTTAAGCCACCTAGTCTATGATATCTTGATATAATAGCCCAAACTAAGACAAGTATTACTCTTTTATCTTTAAAAAAAAATAACAAATGTTTTTAATAACCCTCATTTCTGAGGTAAATGATAATCTTAATCGAATGTGATAAGGTAAGTAATTAGGGGTAGAGGCTCACAGCCTTGTATTGGGAGATAATTCTCCATAAGTCTATCATTTTTCTGTACATCTTTTGAGCAGACTATCTCTGTTCCAAACTCTCTTTCCAAGAATGTTTGTGGAGTAAACAGCATTGAAAATGGAAATAGGGTTTCTCTTCAGAGCCAACAGAAAGTTTCTCTACAGAATAATGTAGTAAAGATAATAACTTCCTTTGGGGGCAAAAGTCAGGCATGCTTTCTTCCCAGTATAAAAGATGGACATTCCATAAGTTTGGGGTTATTTAGTGCAATTGGTAATGCAATCTACTATGAGAGTAAGTGCCACCTGGCCCTCTCTGTGTTGCATTGTTGGGATTTGGGCCTGGGGAAGCAATAAAAATTCTGATCCTGTAGCTACTGCTATTGCTGTGAGTAATAAAGTCCTTGTTCTTTGGCCCAGAGGGCTCATGTCCTCTCCCACTACCCAAGAAAGAGTTCCAGGCTCGCTTGTTAGCTTAGACCCTTCCCAGCTCCTTGTACCTTGCTCCTCTTACTTGTCTTTGCTTTTTGTTTTATTTTGTTTTGTTTTATGCTTCATTTGATTGCCCACTTATTTGACAAAGGAAAGGGGGAAAAAATGATTGGATGGATTCTTGGAAGAAAGATAATAAGAGTAGCCGAAAAATTACCTTCCCACAAGGCTGTCTGTGACAGGGAGGAGAGAAGATGTGGAGAACTGTGGAGTACAGAAGAAGGACATCATTTCAAATGTGTAACACTTGGATTTGGAACTTTCCATAACTTGGCCTGTCTTTCTGGTCTTCGTTGTCATTATTTACATATGTGAATTCCTGATTATTTTCAAACCAATTTGTGTGGTAGGGTTCTATTTCACTGAGACTAATCCCAAATATAACTTCATTTTTCTATAATTCATCTCTTCTTCCTTGCATTTGCCCCAACCCTTTCCCCAGACCCTAGAGCTCCTCTGAGTGTACCTAGCCACGTGATCCTATACAAACCTTCTGTTGCGGGGGGGGGGGGGGGGCTAAGTTTAATCTTACTCTCCCAAAATTCCAAGACTTCTTTTGATGACTGAGAAACCTCAAACAGTGCTTTTTCTCTTCTTTCCATTCCTTTTGGTGGCTCTGGGGTTAAATTGTTTACTACAGCCTTGTTCTGGTTACGGAGGTAGGAATCCGCAGATTATTGATATCTGTACGGTGTTTCCTGGTCTTGCTTTCTGTGCTGTCCAGTGGCTAGTTTGGGCTTCTCCCTAAATTGTTCCCTCCTAAATTAAGCTGGTCCTGTCAGGTCTTTTGCAAGTGTTTTGTGGACACACAGCTCTTGAGTCTGTGTCCTAGGCATTAGCCATCAGTCTAGTCTGCAAGTCCCTACGCAGTGAAGACCTCTGCAGAGCACACCATGTACCATCCCAGTCTCCAGGATCTTCTGGGCTTCCAAGCATTGTACTCAGACTCTAGGATGCCAAAGTTCACAGTCACAGTTATCTACTTGTCGGCTTTGGTTCCATCACACTCATTCTGTGCTCTGAGCTGAAGTTAGGTGTTCAGCCTGTCCGATGTTATACCCAGGAGCAACCATCACCCCTGATCACCCCAAAACTCATCTGGACATTTTATGTTCTTTTTCTACCTGACAGGCAAACAGCACCCCCCTCCAGCATGGGGAAAAGCCATATAGCCTCCTAAGAGAGGGAAACACACACACACACACACACACAATGCCCCGTCCCCAAACTCTATGATCTAACTGTGCCTTTTATATGTTAATGGTCATTAAGGCCACTTAATTATTTTTCCTTCTCGAAGTTAAGCTTTCAAGACTGTTATCTCATTTCATAATGAATCTTTTGATATTAAAAACCCGAAAGACTCTTTCTGTGTTTCTGCCCTAAAAGTTTTAATTTTCTACTTCTGTGTCCCTCCATCCTCATTCAACCACTCAAGAGAGAGAAGTAATCCCAAATGACTAAAGACAAAGCCTCATGTGTTAAAATGGAAAAAGGAAGATAATAGACTTCACAAAGTATTTCTCTCGTTATAATTGTTTCTGTTTCCAAATCTCCTTGCAAAGGCCCCTCAATGTTTCCCTTGTGCTCTTTCCATTAACCTGTAAGGATTCCACAGGTTTATCTTAATCTACCCAACATCCATGCATCTTTTTAAAATCTGGGTTCAGTTTTAGTGTTCTAGGAAGGCTCATCACCCAGTTTGAGTTTCTTTTATGCCTTCAATGTCAAGCCCTGTGGCCCTGTGGTTTTAAACTAATTTTCTTTAGAGTGTTAAATTTATAAGGATGTGTTTTGGGATCCACATAGAGAAAAGACATAGGTTTCCTGTCTTCACTTCAACGATACCATTTCTAACTACTGGATATGTATTCGGTAAGTTTCTTTATTTGTAAAAGTAAAATAGTTCAAGGGCAAAAAAAAAAAATTAAAAAATTTCTGGATGTCTTATCATTCATTTTATAATTAACAATAGGTAACCTTAAAATGATTAAGTAATTTTTGTACCTAACATGTTCCTTTAAGTTGTATATGCTTATGTTTTACGTTAATTATAGGTTCTTTGAAAGCAGTGGTTCTGTTTAATGCTTCTCTGTTTCCTCTGTATCTTCTAATTTGTACACAAACATACAAGGTGATAAATATTTGTGGTTCTGGTTAGCACTGCTGTGATCAAATTCTATAGTGACTCAGGATATACAAACTTTGGACTATTCCTGCGAGCCTACTGATCAGATGGACTCCTTCTAGGTCTTTAAGGATGGACAAGGTTTGAAAAGATAATGATGAAGGGGAGGAAATTTTAGGAAGTGGGACACCCTGAAAAAAGGGAATTTTATAGCCAGTGCTTGGTTAGGATTCATCCCAGAGTCTAAATGAATATTCTAGTAAGAGCTATATAATAAACAGGTTAAAAGGCAAACTTCATGTCTTATGGAATGAACCATATTATTTGCTGTTTAATGGCCAAACATGATATTTTGTTTCAAAAATTTATGCCTGGATGAACTAATGTTCCTGAAATTAGTAAAAACATCTTTTTATTGTATAAAAAAAGACTGTACATTTTTACTAGTGCTAAGGACCTATCAGTGATACCTTTAAAAAATATAACACTTTAGAACAGAAAGGATCTTTGGAAATAGAGTTCAGTCCTTCATTGAAATAGATGCTGGAAGCCTGGGCCCACAGAAGGTAAGAAAATTTTCCAAGGTCACAGGACTGGCAAACAGCAATGCAGGGACTAGCCTTGGATCTCTCCGCCCTCCAAACCTCTTGTTCCTCTAAAGGAAACCTGCCTTTCCAACTGAGATGAATTATGAAATAAATTGAGAGGGTTCAGTGTTTTGAAACCCACGATGCTCTAAACACACTACAACAATGCTGCTGTCCTCAGGAAATTAAAAAGCAATTTAGAGAAATGAAATGGGTCAAATGAGCTGTCACTGAAACAAAAGGCTGCAGATCAACCAGCAAATCAGTAACTGCTTCCTGTGCTTGAGATTTTCAACCCCTCAGGGTGGGAGGTAAACCACCAAATAAATTTATAAGGATTTTCACTGAGTGTTTCTTGGGAAACTCTGAAGACATTTATATTACATGCTCTACACCCTTAATTTCTGGTGCAAAAACAGAATGGCATTCAGTGGTCTCGTTTTAAGAGGGTTATTTTACATCGTATTTTAAAAAATACCATAAAGCGCTTTAGCAGGAGGTGGTCCAATTCTCTCAGCAAAATTGAGAGGCTCAGATATTTTTATAATGAACATTAAAATTTCTTTGTTCTACCTCATCTTATTGATGATTGACTGCCATTGCTTTCTTTCCTCTCAGGATTCCAGGGAAGAAAAAGATATAGTAGCTTTGCTTTAACTTGTGCTTCATATGCAATTTTAATGACAGTTTTACATACATTACTCAACCCCCAGTACACTTAGAGGTCAAATCAGCATTTAAACAGACATTCTAAATGGAAATGAGTGTCCAGTCATTTATTCATGATTGGTTTGATGGAACAGCAACTCTCCAAATCATCTCAGAGTGTTAGAAGTCTGGAAAATCAAGAGCAAGCATTGATTTCTTCGCCCACTTGATTTTAGCAATTGGACTTCAATTGCATGAAAACTCAGGACAGAAAGGCCTTTTGTGCTATTTTAGTTGGTCTTATCTGCACTGGTCAGCATGAATTACTCATGTCTATGGATATTATTTTGACTTTGGCCAACCGCGTTTCCAGTTCAGGTGTGGATTCCCGAAAAGGTTATTTTGGGTCTTCCCTGAGCCCAGTTATGTGCTATAAACCTTGAATTCAAAAGTAGTAAACGTTGAATTTCAAATAGCTGACTGATGGTGTTGGTGGGATTCCTGTCGAATCTGTTCTTTCTGATTTCCAGAGTTCACTTTGTGTAGTATCTAAATAAGGAAGCAGTGTACTATTACCCACCACGATACTGAGCAAATCTTAGATCATGATGAAGAATCAGAGTGCAAGGAATCATCAGTTGTCAGAGGAATATGGTGGATACAAATATGGCCCCCAAAGATGTTCACATCCTTTTCCCCCAGAATCTGTGAATATGGGATGATATGAAAGAAAGAATTAAGAGTACAGGTAGAATTAAGATGAGTAATCAGCTGACCTTAAATAGGGAGGTTTTCCTGGATTATCTAAGTAGGCCCAGTGTAATCACCAAGGTCTTTAAAAGATGGAAGGGGGGAAACAGAAGTGCCAGTGTTAGAGGGAGGCATGTGGAGGAAGACTTGGCTGGTCAGTGCTGACTTTGGAGCAGGAGGAAGGGGTCATAAGCCAAGGAAAGTAGATAGCCAAGAAGCTGGAAAAAGGGAAAAAACAGATTCTTGCCTAGAGCCTCCAGAAGGAAAGTAGCCTTTTGGCACCTTGATTTTAGCCCAATGAGACCCTTTTCAGACTTTGAGCTCCAGAACTATAAAATAATATATTTTTATTTTTTTTAAAAGATTTTTATTTATTTACTTATTTGAGAGAAAGAGAGAGTATGAGAGAGGGGACGGTCAGAGGGAGTAACTCCCTGCTGAGCAGTCCCATGATCCTGGAACTCCAGGATCATGCCCTGAGTCCAAGGCAGTCACATAAGCAACTGAGCCACCCAGGCACTCCATTTTTATTGTTTTAAGCCACTGAGTTCATGATAATTACTTATAGCAATAATAGGAATACAGGATATTTAGACTCCATTTACCTGGATTGACTTAATTATTGGTTGATTTATGTGTGTGTGTGCCATAAGGTGATCTTTTACTACTCATTTTGACTGTGAATAATTCATTTTATGAATATACCACACTGCATTTACCTACTTTTTTGTTTATGGAGACTTAGATGCTGTCTGTGGTTTGCTATTACAAACATCCTATAACAATCTCCTATACTTCCTCCCTTGTGTTTTATATAAGTATTTTCCTTCGGTATAAACTTGGATCTAGAATTACTGGGATGTATGTAATGCCCGTTTTCAGCACAAATAGATATTGATTAATTGCTATTTGAAATGTCTGGACCAATTTACACAATGATCAACAATATAGAAGTTTGAATTTCTTCACATTTTTGCCAAAACTAATTACAGACTTTTTATCAATTTGATGTTATGGTTTTATATTATAAGTTAATATAGGTGTTATCAATTATATAAAAAATTGAGCTAACTTCTGGTAGGCAGTGATATTTTCTAGTGCCTTCTTATTGCTCTCTAGTGCCTTCTTATTGCTCTCAGGATGACATGTAAGACTGATAACATGATGTATATACTTGACCCCCGCTATTTCTTCAGCCTCACTTCTGACCACACCATCTTGCCCTTTATGGTTCATTTATACTATGTGACTTATACCTCTGTGCACATACAGTGCTGACTCATGCATTGAAAATTATCTTTGTTTTACCTTCTACCTGGAGATCCATCATCCCCACCCCTCCTGGCTTATCCCATTTTTTTAGTTTAAAATTCACAGAAAAATATATATTTACCCAAAAAAAGTTTTCTCTTAACAACTTTCCTTTGGGTTCTGTGCCCTTCTTTCGGTTCTCATCACAATGCATTATTATGCTAAAACATTTTTAAAAATAGATCATTTTACCACATAATTCAAATATCTGAACTATAAAAAGATATAAAGTAAATTCTCCCCCCATAATTGTGTCTCAACAGCTCAGTTTTCTTTTCTTTTCTTTTCTTCTTTTTTTTTTTAAGATAACAATTATTAAGTTCTTACTTAACCTTCCAGAATATTTTTAGGTACATATACAAGCCAATACTGTATATATATAAGTACACGCACACACACACACACACACACACACACACACACAGACACACATACACAGACACACATACACACAGTATTGAGAAAATCTCTCTCTGGAAATGGAACCTAAAGACCTAGAGAATACAAATCTGAGTTGGCTGGTTATGGGAAGATCCCAGGGAAAACAAAAGAAGTAGCAAGTACAGAGGCCTTGAAGCAGTAGAAAGAGATACAACATGTTCCATAAGAGCAAGGAAGCCAGTGGTGGAAGGAGTAAATACAAATAAAAAAATAAGGCCAGATCATTAATATACTTCTAGTTTCATTAATTGAAATTTTAATGCGTTCTATAATCCAATCTTTTTTATTTTAATAAAATAATGATATATATTTGTATTAGTTCTGTGAAAACATTTTATGAATTTTTTATTCATAACTTTGTGTGTTTCCCTGGGTGTTTCATTTTCTTCATTTTTCCTGTGTTTATGTATGGAAATCTTTTGCTTAGGCAAGGTTGCATTCCTTTAAAATTATAAAGTTTTATAACAAACTTAATTCTTTAAAAAAAAGAATCTCTGTTCTATGAGAGATGAGGCAATTAGCATATTTCCACTCCCTTTCCCCTCTCTTCTCTCCTCTCTCCTTCAATTTTAGTCACTTTAAAAGTCTTTTTAAATTATTGTCATGGTAGAGGTAAATGCTCTTATACTTCTAATATTTGATCCGTCAGCTTTAAATGATATCCTTTGATTCTAAGAGATTAACCGTTCAACGTTCTGTCTCCCTGTCTGTCCTGCTGCTCAGGCCCCCCGTCATTTTTGAAGGCTGAACTTTGTCCTCCAGTAATTTCCCCAGAAAGACTCATGGGAACAATTATTACTCAGTTCTCATTTATTCAACACAGTTTGCCTATAGTTTCTTTTATAGATAAAAATTTATTTGACTTGATACAATTTCCTTCATTTATATTTTCTTTATTTAATTTTATATTTTGGTTAACGATCCTGTAAGTTTGAATGTTGCTGCAGATTTTCCCGTCGGTTCATGGTTTCATCTGTATTTCAGGCTGTGAAAAGGATTCTGTACTTTTCAGTCCCTACATCTTGTTATCCACTATTCTGGGTCAATTTCTCTAACAAAGATGTGCCTTTTCAGATTCAAGTTTATTTTTATTTCAGAAAATATTTCTTGAATTAGAACTCTCTATTTTTTCCAGTACCTTGATTCCTTCTTTCGAGACCTTACGTAGCTCTATGCTGGAATTCCCTTTGTATGCTTCTCTATCATTTTCTTGCTCATTTTTGTTGATTCGTTCTTCAGTTTCTTTTGTACCTTTGCTGTATTTCTTTCCTCTTTGCCTTGGCATTTTCTTCTGTGTTTTGTTTTGTTTCACTTTTATGTTCCTCCCATTTCTATCTTTCTTACTCTGTTGATTTTACTTTCTGTTTCCTTCTTTTCAAAGATCTATCAGCTTTTATTTCATCTCTGCCACTTTCCTCACCATTTATTTCCTGAGGACTTTGATTTCTACTTTGTGATATTATTCCAGAGAGGCAATAGACATTCAGCTTTTCAAATTCCTGATGCAATGTTTGCTCACAGTGTTCAGCTGATGTATGTGTTTGTTGTCAATAAATTTGCTGCCCTTTGGGTTTTGCATCATTTTGGGTTTAATGGCAGCTAAAATTGATAAATGTTTGACATGTGTTATTGCTAAAACATGTCTCGGTTGTCTGTTTATGTAGTTGATTTTTAAAAATCTAAATGTATCTGTTTATACTTTTTCTTTCCAGATTTACTTTTGGCTACAGCCTGCTAAGATTTGACCTTATCAATTTAACTTTGTCCCCCTAACTAATAAGCGTTGTCTTCTATGCTGAGGGTATTTATAAATATATTATCTAGAATTAAATGAAAGACAGTTTTGTGACAATTCACTAGATCCCTCTCCAAGGCTGACATCTGTCCAAAATTCCTTATCCATTCAAGGTTTAATGGTTCCACATGTTACTAAAGTTCTTGAATTGTCCTTTTATCCACCCCATTCTCTTCAACTCTTCCAAAACGACTTGAGTCTTTATTCTACCAGTAGTGCAATTCGCTCTTTAAGTAGACTTTCATTTGACTATAGTTGGCTAATTGACTAAATTTGGCTCTGAAATTGCTGTGAGTATCAGAAAGCACACATGGAGATTCCTGGACTAATTCTTATCTTTTCATATAACAGAAATGGTGAATTTATCATCATCATCATCATATTCTTCTTATTATTAGTTAACATTTACTGATCATTTACCATCTGACTTGTAACTCTACAACCCATTTTATACAAAATATTTCATTTAATCTTTATAGTAATCTCAATATAGTGGAAACCATGACCCCCTTTTATACATAGGAAATCTGACATGCAGAAAGTTGAAATAACTCACTCAGAGTTACAGCCAGTAATCAGTGGGGCCAGCATTTATACCAAGGGAATCTGATGCTAGAACACCCTTGTAAAGCCACTACTCGATATTACCTTTCTTTATTAGCTCAGTAATCTTGGTTCTCTCCTCTAATTTTTCTTTTCTTTCTCTCTCTTTTTTTTTTAAGATTTTTATTTATTTATTTGACAGATCACAAGTAGGCAGAGAGGCAGGCAGAGAGAGAGAGGAAGGGAAGCAGGTTCCCTGCTGAGCAGAGAACCTGATGCGGGGCTTGATCCCAGGACCCTGAGACCATGACCTGAGCCGAAGGCAGTGGCTTAAATTAACCCACTGAGCCACCCAGGTGCCCCATCTCCTCTAATTTTTCTAGAGGTTTGCTCCTCATCTCTAAAATAAGGAGATTAAAATAGATGACCCCCAGGATCTTTTCCCTTCTAGTATTTTATAGTTCTAGGAGAGACTTTTTTTTCCCTGTGTTTTTTATATAAAACACATTTGCTTTTCTCATGTTGAATCATGGAGAATCCACTCCCAGCATTATTCCGGAAGTGATGCTGTCTTCCCTATTTCTCAAGGGATTATACCCAAGTTGCTCTTGAGGGGATGCCAATCAGGATTTGATTCGTGACAAATAGTTTCACCCTGCAAATGGAAGATCCCATCCTAAGTGAGTTAATATTGCAAGCATATGCCTTGGAATGCATGTCCTTAGGGTCTTAGGAGGAATCTGCCTCTTTGGGGAATCACTAACCTATCAGTTTCTTTCCAATCATTCATCCTGTGTGCTAAATTTATGGGGTAAGTCCATACAGCTAGTGACAACTAAAAACAAGTTCAAGGCCATTTTTCAATCCCAGCCAGTACTCCTTATACAAATGGCCCAAGAGTCACAACTGACAGATAGTCCTAAATTAATCCTCTTTGGGCTGATTCTCTCTTGTTATAGATTTCTGTGCCTCTGGCTTGCAGCTTAACAGCACCAGCTCTGGCTACCCGTGCCGATGCCTCCTCGGTGTGCCATTGTCAGATCCACTTCAAATCAAAGATGCAAAGCGTTTGGTTTCATTTAACCCAGCTCTTTTCCCCAAAGAGCTGCTCAGAAAGTGATTTCTGTGGAGGAAAAGACTTTGACTCCTCTCCCTGTGCCTTGTGAGTTCCGTACTTCATGAAAATTTACAAGTGGGTGGGACAATGATTCAAACTGAATTCAAGCTCGACGTTTAATATTTCAAGTCCCTGGATGGCGTGCTCTTTGCTATGACTTTCTGCGTCTTTCATTTCCATCTTTAGATCAACCAGTTTCTTTAGAAATGTAATCTATTAATGGTTCCAGACTAGGCACTGGGTTCTGGAAAAGGTGGCAGCTTCTGTGAAGGAGTCTGACCCAGGAGAGTCTCCTCCCTTACTACCTGAGGGCACAGGGAAGCTCCTGTTCTTCTACCTGTTCTCCCTTCCTTACCACCATTTCTTACCTTTATCTTAAGTCTTTCAAGGAAATCTAGAAATGCACTTTTGTATTCACAGTCCTAGACTCAGTACCTCATTATAGGGGAAAGCCCACTATTAGGAACTGAATACGTGTATCCTTCCAAACTTCACATGCTGAAATCCTAATTTCTAATGCAATGGGATCAAGGGGTGGGGCCTTTGGGAGGTGATGAGGTCATGTGGGTGGAGTCGTCAGGAATGGGATTAGTGCCCTTGTAAGAAGAGATGTGAGAGAGAAGCCTCTCTCTACCATGTGAGGGTACAGTAATGGGGCCATGTGCAAACCAGGAAGAGGGCCTTTACCAGACACAGGATCTGCTGGCACCTTGATCTTGGACTTCCCAGACTGCACCCATTCCATGGTAAAATGTTACAGTCTTAATCTAACTGATTAGGACATGCACTTAGCTAGAAATGAGACCTGAATTCCAGCCCAATCTCTCTTCTTAGGACCTAACTAAACCACTTGAATTTCTGTTCATTTTTTTTTCAAATGTACCTCCCACCACAGTGATTTTGATCATTTTTAAAGTCCAACCAACTTAAAATTGCTGCAATTATACTTATCATGAAGAACTACCACCTTAATTTTAGTGGCATAATAATCTGAATAATGAAAACCTTAGTTTCTAAGTAACTGCCTGTCATTTACACTTTTCCCCAAATGTAGCAATTCTGGATAGATAGCTAATTTTCTGTACTTGCTTTGGAAAGCTCCCCTAGGTGGAAAATAGAATAGGATACAGATTTAAAAGTTTAAATCTTTATTTTCAAGCTTTTAGTCTTACTGTCTTTTGTAGGTAGAGCTTTGGTCAGAAGGTGTTAGGTGGGTTGTATCATTTGCAAGAACAAGTCAAGGCTTTTTCATATAAAGATATTGCTCAATTACCTAAATAAAAGTTACAGGTGCATTTTTCTATTAAATAGACTCAAGGACTACATACCTATCCCGTGAGTGACAAAAAATCCAGCTAGTTCCATACAATAAAGCAATAGTGTACACACATAGAAGCCAGGGAAAAAGAGAAGAAAATGGAGAACGAGAAAATAGAAGTTTAGAGAAAAAATTTTTTAAAAATTCCCAATGCAAAATTCCCCTGATCCACTGTCATAACACATCAGCAACTGATTATCACATATTCTTGGACAAAACTCATGCTGCTTTGTAACCCAAGGCTGCGGCTCCTACATTTAGGGAGTGGTCTTCTTTTCTGAAAGAAACTCATCACTTAAGCTTCTCACCCCTAGCCTTGCACAGTATAGGACTCTTTTCTTAGGCTCTGGGCTTTACAGGACCCTATTCTAGCTTCCCTTGGTTGAAACCAGAAAAGCATAAGACTAAAAGGATGTCCTCACTGTTGACAACATGTCCCCTTTTAGACTGTACTCTGAGTACCCAGTATTCTGTCCATGCCAAATGGCTATGACTCAGCTTCCAAGGCTTGTATAAACCTACTCCTTAATCCTTTCTACCCGAAAGCAGACCAAGCCGCGAGTTTGCTTACCCTCATGCCCTAGGGGCTTGTGAGGGGCTTCTTTTAACAAAGGTGGAAGGCAGCAAGACCCTCACTATGAAGATGTAAGCTGGGCCAGATGAGGGTTTGGAGGTAGCTTTCCCCCTAGGATCACATTCCAGCAGAAAACCCCAAAGTGTCCAAGAATAGTAAATTCAAACCTGACTTTCCTACTTATATGCAGGTATATTTATAAGGTCAGAGAATAGGCCATATTTTACGTAATGGTGTGATAGCTTTATCTGTAATGTTTTGATATTGAGACGTAAGATACATGGGCTTCCATTCATAGTCTTGACCTGGGTCCTGCAGCTGTTGAAGCTGGCCTCTCTGTAAGTGCTGTTGTCACCGTGTGCCTAGTTTTTACTTTGTAGCAGCAAAGTTAGCAAAAGGTGACAGGTCTGGCTTTGTCACCACAACACTCAGAGTCTGTCAGGGGAACAAGGCCTGTAATTCTCCTCACTTCATGACTGGAATCACCACCATTTAGGGTCGAACTGATTCAATCATTCTGGCTAACTCCTAGGTCAGTGGTCATTTCCAGGGCTCTGCCCACTTCTCTAACCTACTTTTTAAATTTTTTATTTTTCTTATTATTTTTTATTTTTTTAGTAAACTGCTGTTCGCTCTTATGTGAAAAGAGAAAATGAAATATAGTTAATATTTGTTAAGCACTAGTAAACCAAGTACTGTACTAGGCCCTTTATATGCTTTCTCCGTTTACCACTTAAACCTTACAACAAAGCAGGTAATCTCTCTACCAGAGGAGGAAACTGAGTTTAGAGAGTTAAGTTTAAGAGTTAAATTGGCTAAGGAACTCAAGATTCTTCGACTCCCCCAAGTTATTTGTGACCCTGATAACCTCATAACTGCCACAAAAGAGCTTTTCAACCTAAAACTCTACCACTACTCTTCTACCTTTCAAAGATAACCCCAGAAATCTGGCTCACATGTCTGTTGAAGTCTCAAACCAGCCAAATGTTGAACTTGATGTTATACTTTGGTTTAGTCCCTTATGTGGTGGCTGCTTCCTGGTGAAGCTGAGTGTGGGCACTTCCCCATGTTATAGCAAGTTCAACATGCTTTGGACTTAGAACAAATGGTGGAAAGAGTTAAAGTTTTGGTATAAAAATAAGAGCAGGTATCCTCAGCTGAAGTTTCCCAGCCAGTGTACTTATTCAGGTTCTTGACTAGGGCTGGTATTTCAGAAAGGAAATGGGTAGGAACCTAAACCCCAGAAAGTGCCCCCTTCATTTATGCATCTCTGTCACCAGACCCAGCCTAATGCCCCATGGGGAGACAGAAAATATCATGAAGGAAAAATGTGGCAGGGGACTCACAAATGGCCTATACAAAGGGACAGAGTAAGAGAGGGCGCCTCTTGGAAGATACAGTGGCACTCACAGCAAAGGCTGGACTCTTCGAATTCCAATAGACATAAATTCAAGAGAAGCCCTTTACGGGTGCAAGGTCAGTCAGGACCCGAGTGGGGCTGAGGTTTAAAGCAATTTACATATAGTTGAAAGGAATTATAGAGATTAGGAATGGGGAAACTAACCTTTTCTCTGCAGAATCTGTACATTTATTTCACTTAATTCAGTAAGATTTTATTGAACATCTACTACCAGTGGGGAACTATTTATATGTTGTGCAAAACAGTGTTAAATGAGATATGATGGCCGCTCTTTTCCTGGCCACCACTACCTCTAATGAAGGAGAGACCAATGTCCATCCGTAACGCTAATAGATTTTTCACGTTAATTATCACAGTGTGAAAAACTAAGCTAGTAATAAATTATTATAGAAGTACATAATTCAGTGAAAGGAAATGAGAAGGAGGAGTTAACTTCAGTGTCTGTGGGAGATGTTGCTACCCATTTGTTAAGTCTCACTGGTCCAGATATTATTCATTTTCTCCTGAGGGCTGTCTACTGAATTGTCTAGAAGGAAAATATTAATTATGTAGTACATCCTTTTCATCCTTTTTCTTTTTTGGTTTCTTTCTTTATTTTCAGTTAAAGAAGTGATCACTAAGCTCTTCCTTTTTTTTTTTTTTTTTTAAATGTGAACAACCTAGCATTTTCTTCTTAAAAGGAGAAGAGGTTTATTCGTAGGTATATTTCTTCCTCTTCAATTTTAGACATGTAATTTTAGCCGTGAGATACTGGTTTTCTAGCTTAAGGAAAGAGTATTTTCCCTAACATTATAAACCTGACTCTGAATCCTATTAACATTTTAAATTATGTTTTCTAGTTGATGAGACAGATTTCCAGACAATGGAATTCCTGGATAATTATTGTATTTTGTAGGTATGATATTTTTGGTCAGAGAGCAAACTTAAAGATAAATTAGTAGAAATGTAAAGTGATTCATAGAAAATCCTATGTCTTTTCCCCCTCTCTAGAAGGGCAACTACTGGAAATTTCTGTAGTAAGGTGGTTAGAAAGCAGTTTATTAAGAAATGATATGGTAACTGTCATTGCAGGCTCCCTACATCTATCATGTAAAGTGATTAAACCTGTATCCATCATTCAGCATAATTAATCAGTAAGACACAGCAGCCCATGCTCATGTGTTGATTAATCTGTAGTTCAGGTACATACATTTCAGGTTTCAAGTTTACGTGAGAAATGCATCCATCAGTGTTACCACATGCATTGCTGTGCCCTGTTGCAATTATAAAATGAGTAGATATTTTTTAAAGAAGAGTGGAAAGAGGTTTTTCCTAACTGGAAGCGGGGAAGAACAGGACTCTGTGAAGACTGTGAAACAGAAAGCAAAAATCCAGTAAAATAGGTCTCTTGTTATTTATTTATTTTAGCTTTTTTTTTTTCCTTTTTAATAATGCCAAGTAATTCTCCAGTTCATAAAAATAGAACTCTTAACTGAATATGAGAGGCTTCGATTTAAGGGCTTAATCAGTTATGCAACAAATATTTATTGGGCCACTAACACACTCTAGGGATACAATAATGTCCAACAAGCTCCTTGCTCCCAGCAAGCAGACAGCCTGGAGTTCAAAGGCCAGCGATGTTAGAGAGGGACACTGTTGTCACCTTGAAACTCATCAGCACCAACCCGAGGTTTACTGTTTTAAAGGACAGATCTTTTTTTATAGAGTTGGCTAAGGCAGTGTCTTCATAGTGGTTTAGATACACGAAATAACCTTAAATGTCTCTGTAAAATTTTTAATTTTGCTTATGCAAGACCCAAATCTGTTTTGACAGTGGCAAAGAACATACTGGTTACTGGCTCAATTCAATCATTTCACAAATGAGCAAAGCTCAGGGGGAGTTAACTCAGTCAAGTTCACCCAGCTGGTGATTAGCAACATTCAAATGCAAATGTATGCGCTTACTCAGATTTCTGTTCCTACTCTACCCTGCTACCTTCAGACAAAAATTTTTGAAAAGCAAATCTGAAGTGATTTTTTCAATTTAAAAAATTAGATATTTCGATTTATATTATTGTAAGCACTTGTTTTCTTTTATCGTAGGGGTTGTTTTAGCAATTCACATGATAAACAGGTGTGCTCCTTCCATGTTTTTCTACATCTATAGAAACATACAAATACATAGGCAATATGAATATGGTTTTCAAAGTAAGTGATTATATGTTGTGTCTTGTTTAGCTTGTAAGGGTCTCCTTAAAGATTCTACTTCTGATCCTTTTCTTTATGTCCCATTTTATTTTTATTTTAAAGATTTTATTTATTTCTTTGACAAAGAGAGACACAGTGAGACAGGAAACACAAGCAGAAGGAGTGGTAGAAGGAGAAGCAGGCTTCCTGCCAAACAGGGAGCCCGATGCAGGTCTTGATCCCAGGACCCTGGGATCATGACCTGAGCCAAAGTCAGATGCTTAACAACTGAGCCACACAACTGGGTTTCCCATGGGTAGACATGAGGGTCCAACTAACCTGCCAGTTTTAGGTTTTTCAAAAAAGAAGCTCCTTTCGCTTGCCTGCTATTATAACTGCTTTCTAATGGCTTTGAGTGAGTTCTTCAGTCTCAACTCTAATAACCTCAGATATATCCTCTGGGTAGCCAGAAATCTGGCTGGGAGATGAAGGAAGAGACTAGAGAGAGAAAGCATGAGGAAGAGTGGGCACACTGGCATTTCTGAGAAACTCACAGTGGAGTTTCTTTTTCTTTCTTTCTTTCTTTTCTTTTCTTTCTTTTTTTTTTTTTTTTTTTTTTTTTAGTAACTTAGAATATGTGCATATTCAGACTCATCATTTTGAATACATTTTGGACAACGGGTATTGGTGGCAAAATACCCTCAGAAAAGGGGCATCCATTGGCCTCACCCAGAAATGTATACACAGCTATGTCTCAGCTCAGAGATGAGAAAGGGCTTTGTTTAGAGAAGCACAAAGTCAGGTTTTCCAGTATTTTCTATGGCCAGTCAAGAGTTTCACAGTGTGTACTATACTCATCTAACAACTAAGTAAAATTGAAAAGGGGTTGATATTCTGGATGACAGTAGAAAGGGGTCCTGTTGCTTGAGTTCCTCCCATTATGCAAAATATATCAGGGATTTTAACTGCTGAGGTGTTTCAGGAAGTCTGACCACTCTAAATTAAAGCTTTTGCTGGCTGAAGGTTATTTGTGATGAAATTAACTTTCCTTTTAAATTTTGGCTTCCGAAGCCTGATAAAGTCACTTCCACAAAGTTGTCCACTTTTTGAATTAGTTTCTCTTGATAATCACATAAATTAAGCTGCAAAGTCTTAACTCTTGAAAAATTACAAAATCTATAAAATGGATTTTAGAAGAGCAGAAATGGAGAGAAAACTTCACACAATGAAAACAGCCCCTAATGTTTATTTTCTCCTTGAAATAGGCTTTGTGTTTTTTAAAAAACCTTAATCCAGCATATGCTCCCCTCATCTTTTCAGCTAAGCATCTCGATCTAATAAACAAATATCTCATTTGAGGATTGCACCAAATCTGAAGCTTCTCATAAGTTCACACTGCACCGTCTGGGTTAATAAAATTATTTTTCTCATTTACATGTTTTTAAAAAACGAAGCATTTTTTTTAAAGATTTTTATTCATGAGAGAGAGAGAAAAAGAGCAGGAGGAGGAGCAGAGGAAGAGAGACAAGCATGGGAGCACAGAGCTTGATGTGAAGCTTGATCCCAGAACTCTGAGATCATGATCCAAGCAGAAATTGCATCCAATGCTCAACCGACTGAGCCACCCAGGTGCCCCCAAAGCTAAGCCTTTTAATAAAAGTTCTTGTGAAAAAAAATGAAGTACCTAAAATTATTAACAACTTTATAACCTAATAACCAATGTGACCAACAGAAGGAAACCCAAACAAGTCTTTTATTTGAATAGCATTTCAGTATTTACAAGCACTTCTTATACATTTCAATTCACTTCTTTTATGACAACCAATAAAGAATAAAACAATGGGATCCATCACCTGCTCTCCAACTGGCACGTTGTATTTTGCTATAACATTGAAAAAATGGTTTTGATATTTCATATTTAAAAGGTTGACAGTTATTTTATAGGAAAATTGGCAGCCCGTATTTTGTGATAACATAATCTGGAAAAGCCATCTGGCTTATCAAACTGAAGGAATAATGTATCAGTAAAGTTCCTTTAAATTGGGAGTAGGAGAGCTTGTGAGATAATTCACATCCTGGGTTCCTTTCCTTTGCAGCCTGGGTATCTAGGAGAGGAGGCAGGGATGGGTGTTGCCATAAGGTGTCTTCTGTGAAGAAAGCAAAGTGCCATGATTCCGAGGGTGTGGCTACAATTATAAGAGACAACTGTCAACATGAGCGCTAGTGTGGTTTTCTTAATCCATCCTGAAATTGGCAAATCTTGATTAGACTTTGAACTAATTAGATGCAATTTTTAGTTACTTCATTTGAAAAATAATCTATGACTTTGTTGAGGCTTGCTCATGAATGTCTCGTGTCACTCTGAGGAGTCTGTTAACTGTATTAAACATAGATCTATAATTTAAGTGAAACTGAAGGGAAAAACCCACCCGACAATCTGGGTTCAGACTGATGGAGCTTAGGATTCTAGATGAATTTTAAATAAGTGAATGCCATTTTTACTGAGGTGTTTAGCTGTAGGTAGGCGTTTGTGATTGTGATAAAGGTAAGGAACAGGGTCATGAAATGCAACAGAGCTAGGCTGAATCACAGCTTCGTCATTATTATCTGCTCTGGCTTATAAATAGTCATAATAAGTTATTACATGATAATCCCTTCCTTCCTTTCTTTTCCTCTTTCTTCCTCTCAACTCTTTCCTTCTCTCTTCTTTCTCCATTTTTATTTATATATAAAAGATATATGTGTAATATATGATTATATTAATAATGTGCATTATGTATCCATCAGGGTATATCTATCAGGAGTTTTATTTGTGGGAAAATTTTAGCTACAAATTTAATTTCTTTAATTGACTTAAGGTTGTTAAGCTTTACTATTTCTTCCTGAATCCATTTTTGTAATTCCATCTTCCATTTTTTTGTATCTAAATTTTCCAATTTACTGCCTAAAGTTATTCAGAATATTTCCTCAATTATTTAATGTCTGTAGAAACCCTAGTTGTGTCCACTCTTGGCTTACTAATATTTATTGATAAATTGTGTTTTTGTTTTCTAGTTCAATGATTTCTGCTCTTCCTTATTTCCTTCCTTCTATCTTAATTTGCTCTGGTTTTCCTAATTTTGTGAGATGGAAATTTCACTCATTGATTTAGAGCACTCTTGTTTTCTAATATATAAATTGAAAGCCATAAATTTAAAAAAAAAAAAAAAAAAAAAAAAAGAAAGCCATAAATTTCCCTCTGAACACTGTGTTAGCTGTATTCCACAAATTTTGATATGTTATTTTTTGAACATTTTTATTTAGATATAATTGACAATAAGTTACATAATTTAACGAGTCTTCTATATATTTATATTATTTATATTATATATATAATATATATGTATATAATATATATAATATACATACATATTATACATACATATATACATACATATTATATATATATAATATAAATAATATTGTGTGTATATAACATACATATATATTATATATATAATATATACATACATAATACGTATGTATATATTATATATATATAATATATATGTATGTTATATACACACAAGCCAATAACACAATTAAGGTACTGAACATATCCATCACTCCCACAAGTTATTACCTCATGACTGTTTGCCCTTCTTCTCCTCCCTTTGGCTTCTCCTCCCCACACCCGTGTAACCTACTTTCTCATAATGTAGATTACTTTTTATATTCTAGAGTTTTATATAAATGAATCATAAAGTATGTTCTCTTTTTAATCTGGCTTCTTTCTTTTTTGAAGAATTTTTTTTGAGATTTTTTTCTATGTCCTAACAAATGTGAGTAGTTCATTTTATTTTTATTTTTTTTTCTATTTTTATTTCAATTTTTAAAAAAGATTTATTTTAGTGACAGAGAGAGAGAGCAGGAATGCTCATGCAAGTGGGGGGGGCAGGGCAGAGGTAGAGGGAGAGAGAATATCTCAAGCAGACAGCCGGCTCCCCACCCCGCCCCGGCCCTGCTGAGTGTGGAGTCCAGCATGGGGCTTGCTCTCATGACCCTGAGATCATGATCTGACCTGAAATTAAGAGGTGGAAGTTTAACTGACTGAGCCACCCAGGTGCCCTAATTTTATTTTTAAATTGTATTATTTGATGAAACAATATAATTATGTTTACCCACCCACCCTTTCATGGAAACTATTTCCAGTTTTTGTTTATTATAAATTAAGGTTGTATGAATGTTAGGTATATGTCTTTGTCTTTGTGTGGACATGTATTTTTCTTACCTGTTAGGTAATACCCAGAATTGAATGGCTGGATTTTAGGTGTATACTTAACCTTTAAAAAAGCTACCATAATTCAGGGTGCCTGGATGACTCAGTCAGTTAAGCATCTGCCTTTGGCTTGGGTCAAGTCCCACATTGGGCTCCCTGCTCCACATGGGGTCTGCTTCCCCAATGCCCCTCCTTCCACACGTTCTTTCAATCTTTCTCTCTCTCTCTCAAATAATAAATAAATAAAATCTTTAAAGAAAAAAAAGGAAAGGGAAGAAAAGTTTCCTGCATGCAAGGGATACTGCTTAGTGGGGAGCCTGCTTCTCCCTCTCCCTCTGCCCCAACCCCCCACTTATGCACATTTTCCCTCTCCCTCCCTCTCTCCCTCTATGTCTCCTGACATAGTAGAATTTGTTCTAAATTAGAGGAGAGTAGATTGTCTCAGAGACATTCTTATATCCATAAAGATTATGACCTTAATCACATAAATTTTATTAACAAAGTTTGGTTGCTTTCAATTTTTATTTAATCACTTCCAGGTTCATATTTTTGTCATATTTTTTAAATTAGAAACTCTCATTATATTAAATTTAGAAAAAGCAACATGTTTTCCTTATACATGTATACATTCTTACATGGAGTTACTAACATGCTTTTAAAAGTCTGAGACAGTTTACCCAGGCTCTTTCAGCTGCTTTAGAGAAATGTGTGCAAAAATTTAAAAGTCTCATGTATTTACCTTTATTAATTAGAAAAAGAATATAATGATTTATACATATTGGTTAGACTGAGTCTATAGGTTGAAAACTGAAATTCTTTTTCAACTATTGATAACACAACGTGGATTTTTGATTCAGGATTTATTGCTAATCTTGCAACAATATTTTTTATAAAATGAAGCATTTGCTATTTTCTTTTTTAAAGTTGTCCCAAGGATGCCCTTGTAAGTGAAAGGCTTAATAGGTTTTACGGCTATGAATTATTTTCACCAATACTTGAGTACATAACATAATACATACTAAAAGTGCTGAGTCTATTCTTTGAACTGGTATAAGTTACATTATTAAAACTTTGCTCAGTTTCTCATTTTTTTTGCTCATATTTGATTTCAGAACATTCTGTATTATTTTGGACAGAGCAAAACTTAAAACTTGTGGATTTATCAATATTTTATGCACTTTTGAACTTTGACATCTGATCCTAAGAAATAAATGTTCTTTTTGTTCTTGTGTATAAGAGTACATTATTTGGTAAATGTTTTTATTTTGGTCTTATCTAAGCAACTGATCCATGTGGAGGGAATAAGTTAATATCTCCATTCAACCACACATATTTTTATACATCTCAAGCCAGTTATTTTCCATTCTGCCTAATCAGGCTAAATTTAAAAAGTAGAGATGCCAAATCTCCATTTCCCCTTTGGATTCCCATTAGTTAGTTGGATGTGACTCAAAATAGGAAGAATTTTTCCTTTCTTGCTGTTCTCAAAAATAACTGGCCCCTAAAGACCAAACAGAAGAGATGTATTTGGAATATGAAAATAAATGCAGTCAAGTTTTGATTGAGTTAGAGGGATCTTCTTTCACATGTTAAGATAGAACATCGTTATCAAAGAAATAATGAACAGATCTAGGAGAATTAACATGTGGCTACAGTGAGTGAAAGCCATCCATTAATCCTCAAATGGATTAGAAATATTACGGCAGAAAAATTGTTTAAGGGTGACCTAAAAGGATTTAAGTAATAGCAATAAATGCTAACATAAAGAAAATGTAGAATATTACAGAGGTCTACAAATGACTGTCTCCAGTGGGAAACAATAGGAATCTCGAGGGAAAGACTCCAAGAAGCATATTCTCACCCAGATGCCAGACAAAATTTTCTAATAGAGCTGAGCATCATTACTTCTTCTTTCTGAGTCATTACAATAATTAGAATATGCTGTAGTGATGACTGTCGGTATCTCCACAGGGGACAGTGTCTTTGGGTTCATGGCCTTGACCTATGTGGGTTGTGGTAAAGCTATTAAATGACCACAAGTTATAGTCAATAGTAATTGAGATCAAAAATCACATTTGTGACTTACATAGGAACGATGCTTGTCAGTCATATCAAGACTCCTAAGCAATCCATTTGTTTTTGTTTTGCTTAGGTTTTTGGCATGGCTATTCTTAGCAGACATTAAGCAAAATCAAACTATGCATTAGATATGTAAGATGGCAAGTGTATAAGGCAATCCTAGAGGGATGAAAGGAAATTAAGGGCTGGCTTAGCACAGGAATTTTTATTTTATTTTATTTTATTAATTAATTAATTTATTTATTTATTTAATTTTTATTGTGTTATGTTAGTCAACATACATACATCACTAGTTTTTGATGTGGTGTTCCAAGATTCATTGTTTTAGAGGACTGATGGCTATCTAAGCATCTTAGTGGGAAGATGGGATGACTTTCCAGTCAGGCCACAAAGAGGGGAAATGGTAGGGCACCTGGATTGGCTCAGTTAAGTGACCGACTCCTGATTTCGTCTGTGGTTGTGATCTCATGGGTCCTGGGATGAAGACCTGAGTCAGTTCCCCACTGAGCAGGGAGTCTGCTTGAGATTCTCTCTCTTTTTCTCCCTCTGTCTCACCGACTGCTCCCCTGTGGTGTGCAAGCTCTTGCTCCCTTTCTCAAACAAATAAATCAAAAAAAAAAAAAAAAAGAGAGAGGGAGAGGAAATGGTAGAAACTACAAAATCACAAATTAATCTTTTCTCCATGGAATTGGCAAACATTGCAAAAGCTGATTGAGCAGCAGCTTATGAGGGCAAGACTGTAATTTTGGAAGATGACAAATCTTAGCTGATTGTAGCAGAAGCAGCCAATGGCTGGTGACAGACAGTAAGCAGAGGAGGCAGTGTTTCAGAGAGGTGTTCTGTCTGCTCTCAGGATTCAGGGCAGCCTTCCTGTGAGTGAAGGCAAGGAGTCAGAGACCCTGGCGGAGTTACATTCAGTGGAATCCATCAGAAAAACCAACACTGACACATTTCACACAATTCTGTTAGGAAACAGCACGTACATTCAGCTTGCTCTTGTGGGCAAGGTAAATGGATTTTATAGATATGCAATGTACACGTTTTAATGCTTTCTATATGTGTACAGAGATTTATATTTTAGCTAAACTTCTTAATATTGCTGCATGAGATAGTTTTCCTCCCATCTTTTAATAATTCTCTGTTTCTGGAAGAAGGAATCGACCATATCCAAGCGTCCCATAAATGAGTTTACCTGGAGAAATTCTTGAAAGGCTGTATGAATTGTGGCATTACCTATACTATTTTGTACCTGAAAAGCAGGTGTAACAATCTGAGACTTGATTCTATTTCAATAGGTTGGAACCAAAGGGAGGAAGGTATGTGGAATTGGCAGAAAATCACTAAGAGTAGGATGACTCATAGGCAGGCCTGACATCCTGAGGGTGGGACAAGTTCTAATGATTGTCCTAGAATTCTGAGCCATCTCAGCATAGCCCTACAAAGTGGGCACTGTGTAGACACGGAAAACAGATCCTACAGAATCAGGAATGGGGATGCTTACGTAAGTGAGTTCTTTCCACAGGTAACTGATCCCTGGGCTCTGGACCAGGGTGCTAGGAAGTACGTTTTCTCTGGAAACAGGTTCATGGTGACTAGAACTTTGGTGTAGAGACAAAATGGAATTTTAGCAGTTCCATTGTCCTGGGTTGCAGGATGCTTATTGTTAAATAGCACTTATTTTGCATCTCAGAATGTTGGGAGAGTAGAGCAAAGCCAGAAAGTCCAGCGATGAGGGCGAATGTGGGAAGCAGAGAACCAGACAGACCTCCACAGAAAGAGGGCCAAGTTCACTTAGACTTTGCTTCACTTGTCTTCCACTCTGGATATACACAGACACAGCAAAGCAGTTAATGCTCTTACTGCGTCATGATGCAGATATTATCTTGACACATCCAAATTACCTTTCTCAGCCGTATTTCATTTTTATAATTCACCACCATTTTATTAGTTTTAATTTTCCTTTATATATATTGTTTTGTCATTGTTGTTTGTTGGTTTGTTTATGGCTCTTAAGGAAAAAGTGCCAGTTGCTCTCTGTAGAGGCAGGTACCGGCGAGGTCTCTTTGGAGGAGGACTTAATTGTCCTAGAAAGGTCATGTTGTCCTTTGGTTATTTGCAAATTTAGTGACTAAGTATTCATTGCCCTAGGAAATGGGTTGATAGGACTTTATATGCTTTATTCTTAGCTTTGTTTCTTCTTACTGTTGTTTCTTTTTTCTTTTTTATTGATCCAGTTAGTAATGACTTGTCACCCAAACTCCTAAGGCTTCGATAATTAAGTTACTGGTTGTACCGTAAGATGAAATTATGCCCACGTGCTTACGGGTCTTTGAGAAAGAAAAATTAACACAAGTTTACATGTTATTTATTTATTTATTTATTTTGGGGGGGTATTTGCTTATTTATTTTTATTTTTTATTTATTTTTAGAGATTTTATTTATTTATTTGACACACACAGAGAGATAGATCACAAGTAGGCAGAGAGGCAGGCAGAGAGAGGAGGAAGCAGGCTCCCTGTTGAGCAGAGAGCCCCCTATGCAGGGCTCTTCCTAGGACCCTGGGATCGTGACCTGAGCTGAAGCAGAGGCTTTTAACCCACTGAGCAACCCAGGCACCCCTGCTTATTTATTTTTAAATTAACATACAATGTATTATTTGTTTCAGGGGTACAGTTCTGTGAATCATCAGTCTTACACAATTCACAGTACTCACCATAGCACATACCCTCTCCAATTATGTTTTAAATATCTACATGCTAATAAAATTCAACAAGCAGGGGTCATTTTCTTATTTGATACATTTTTTATGTTTACCTGATAAGCATGAACATCCCCCAAATGCCTCTTCATTTGTATAATCACCTCCCTTTTGAGTGTAAGTGGAATCCATGAAAATGATATTATCACCCCCAAGATTATTTGTTAAATCATATGGCAAAAGGGGGATATCTGGGTGTGCCTAATTTAGTTACAAGTGTCTTTTATTTTTTTTTTTTTTTTTTTTTTAAAGATTTTATTTATTTATTTGTCAGAGAGAGAGAGAGGGAGAGAGAGCAAGCACAGGCAGACAGAATGGCAGGCAGAGGCAGAGGGAGAAGCAGGCTCCCTGATGAGCAAGGAGCCCGATGTGGGACTCGATCCCAGGACGCTGGGATCATGACCTG